>NC_143259.1:68544748-68847778 GCF_984573655.1 Nuphar pumila | reverse complement strand
ATGTTTCCGGACCATCTGAACGAGTGTGGATTGGAACTGGCGTCCGCAGTGGGAAAGCAGACAATCAACGGCAAATTGATCCATGCACTAGCAGAGCGGTGGAATCCGAGCACTTCTACCTTCTGGTTCCCGTGGGGCGAGATGATAGTGCTGATGGATGAATTTTCAGAGATCATGGGATTGCCCGAGTCAGCCGGTCAGCCTGGAGATCCATTGGAGAAACAGTTTCTGATTAATGTTAAGGGTCTGGACCCTAAGGATGCCTTAGCCCGCATGACAGGACGCAAGTCTTGGCCTCTGATTGAAGAAGATGGAAATGAATATGTGGATCTGCTCGAAATCTATAGACAGCATGGGACATTTGTGGAAGTCAGTTCGTTGTCTAGGACAGCTCGAGAGAGAATTCAGCATGCGATGGTTCTGTGCATGGTGGGATTGGCTTTCTTTCCCGACGGACGAAATTACATGGATATCAGAATAGTTCAGCTTCTAAGGAGATGGGGAAGTCGACAGACCAGCCGCCTCTCAATAGCCATGGCCGCACTCGCCTTTCTATACCGAGGGTTGACTCGTTTCGCACTCGGAGAGTAGATCCTAGTCGAAGGATGCACCTATGCCTTGCAGTCTTGGTTCCTCCGGCATGTGCCAGTCCGAGCCAGTTCCTTCAGATACAATGGTGAGAAGCTCCTTCCAGTTGCACGATACCGGTTCTTGATCGACAACCTTCAGGAGAAAGAGGTCGTATGGGACTACTTTGATCGCCAGGAATCACCTCCCAGATATACTTATGCATACGGCAAGCGATTCAGGCTACTGAGCCCGTTCTTCTGCGCATATTATCATCCAGAGCGGTGTGTCAGGCAATTCTCTCAGAGGCAGAAGCGCGTAGAGATTCATCCACTAGCCAGGGTTCTGCCAGAATTCGATCTCACATCAGATCAGTGGTCCGGAGCATACCATTCTGCCAGACATGGCTGGGATTCCTTTGTCAGACTTACTATTTTTCCTGGTCCTCGTGTATCTTCTGATTATCTAGAGTGGTGGAAAATTGTTTGTCCCCCTCCCCTCTGTCAAGTGTATTATTGATAAAATCATGTTTTTCCTCTCAATAAAAATTCCTTTATTTTACATTGGTTTGACGACCTCGCCTAGGTAACAAGGCATATTTTCAGTTGTTTATCTTGCAAAGAATAGCAACGCAATTGTCGTAATCCCAGCGACGACTCAATCCCTAGTAATGGGATATTATTTCAATTGTCTACCAAAATTCTCAACAAATATTTTCCTCCAAACCAAATTTCCTTCAGAAGCCTAACCATCAGTTCTGCCCTGCAGAGAGCATCAGTAATATCCAAGAGAACATTTGCGATACCCGATGGTTGATACAAGATCCAGAAAAAAAAGCCGCATCAGTTGAAGGCGTCGCGTACTCAGTAGCTTCAGAAGAAGAGATGGACTCACCTCGATCAATCCAGAGTCAGGGTCAGCAGGCGGATGATGGCATCGATCCCCAAATGTACGCCATGTTCAAAAAGATGATTACCAAGATGCTGGCAGAGCAAGCTGAGGCCAGTACTGAGCAAATTCAGACCAAACAGAAAGAAAAGGGTCATGCAACCAAGAATGTGAAGATCAGTAAAAAGCAGAATCGTCATGAGGAAATGTCTGATGAGTCAGAATCAGCAGATGATACTGACAAAGAGTATGAAAACAAGCAAGAATTCAAAAGGTCGACTCAGGGGCAGGGGTCGGCCTACAAATCCAAGAATCAGTCTGTTGACGACCCTACGCAGTCACAACTGAAAGATGTGGTGAAGATGGTTAAAGATCTTCAAGCGCGTGACAAGGGTAAAAGAGTCTTTACAAGTGAAGACTTCTATGATGGACTGGATGGGGATGATGATCTTGATAATCTCCCCAAGAAATTTATCAAGTTTGATGGTTCGGGTGACCCAAAAGCACATCTTGCCCTATTCTTCGCAGAATGTTCCAGGTTCAAGAGGAACAATCGTGCCTTATTTCTCTGCTTCCCTCGCAGTTTGGAAGGTGTCGCAGCAAAGTGGTACTCAGAGCACATTAATCCGATAGAACTGAAAGAATTCGACAAAGTGGTCAATTTATTTATTGAGCGCTTTCTATTCAATGCTGAAGCACTCCCGACTCTCAGTCATCTCTGCAGTCTGAGGCAGAAGGAAAACGAGAAGACCAGGGATTTTATTCATAGATGGAGATCCGCTTGCAATAAGATGTGCGAGCCAATAGCAGAAAGACATGCACTATCTTTGATCCTGAGCAACTTCTCGCAACCCCTGAGGGGACTAATTTCTACATCTCCATCGAAGAGCTTCATAGAACTAACAGAACGAGCCGAATGGCTCGAGTTGAGTATGGAGAACGGGTCTTATGAAGGTTTTATGTTTACAAAGAATAACAGTCAACAAGAATCAAAGAAGAAAGCCCATTTTACCTACTCTGCCAATAACAGTAAGAATCAGAACAAAGGAAATGGAAAAAATCATAGTTATGCTTCAGGAGGGTCAAATCCCAACAAAAGTGATCAGAAAGGCAAGTCGATTATTCAATATGATAAGCAGCCACAGCAAACCCTCGAACAAAGATCAAGACCACAAGAAAAGCCGAAGCGGGAAGGATGGAGTTATAACCGCAAGTTTACTCCTTTAGACCAGTCCCTCGAGACAGTATTAGAATATATGCTCGGCAGTGATATGATTAAGCTTCCAAGGGTAGCTGACCCGCCAGTGGTTATGGGAAAAATGAAGGACAGATTTTGCAAGTTCCACCGAACTATGGGACATGATACCGAGAACTGTTTCGTTCTCAAAAACATCATACAAGATTATATTGACAAAAATCTGTTAGTAGAAGGGGCTGAAGATGAGAAAATGGAGATTCTAAAACAGTCTTTCTTGCAGCACTCAACAACAATGATATCTGATCATCCCTTTCAGCCACAAGATTATATCCGACCATGCCCTAGCAGTGATATCAATGTGCAACATCAGGTATTAGTATTGCATAAGGCCTAGTCCAGTTCTCAAAAGATGGACCTCGTTTCAGCATTTAGTAAGCTGAAAGTTTCGAGAGAACCCGCTAGAATATCTCCAGAGGTAGCCAAAAGAATGCCATGGTTACCCAAGAACCTTGTCAAATCTACTTCGGAAAAAGGGAGAAAACCAGAAGAAAAGGTCGACACGGTGCAAAGACCAATCACTGCCCTCTCTAATATCCCTATCCTTGAGTTGGCACGTGCCTCTCCTAAGCATCAGCAAGTTCTGGACGATTTACTGCGAAAGATCAAAGTCAAGTCAGACACCACACCTGAAGACATGGCTCAGATCGTTAATCAGGCCATGACCAATGCTCCCATAACCTTCTCAGATGAGGATCTGCCAAAACCTCACGCATTTCATAACAATGCCTTGTACATTGTGGTGCGAACCCGGGGAATGACTGTACCCCACTGTAAACACACCAAATTTTTACCTTCATCCAGTGTTTGTCCATTTCATAAGTCATCACAGATCATTGCATGTCATTGCACGCATTCTGCATAGCATTGTATGACATTGCATCTCATTTTCGAGATCCAGCACTCCTATTTCAAAACATTCAATCCAGATTTGAATTTTAAAGCTTTATTTCAAAATCAATTTCAAAACCTGGGTTTTTATTCAATACTCTGTCATTTTCCAACCCCAGGACTTTGTATTTCGAAATATTTTCTCAGAAAACAATCTGGATTCCTTTCAAATTCAAACTTTAATCGATTTCAATTCACAGATGAGACCCATTTAGATGGTGTCGCTTCTGAATGCCTCTATTCATCAAATTTCTCAAATTTTTGAAAGTTTCAGTCCGATCAGGACTCTGTCTCAGAGTCCTAATCCGGTCAAAAGTCTGGTTTTTAAGTCTGTTTTACTTCCATTCTCAATCTTTTTCGTTTGTTTTCGAAATTTAGGTCATTTCACAGAGTCCAGTTAGTTCAGGACTCTATTTTAGAGTTCGGTCGAATTGGGAGTCTAACCCTGACTGTGTTTTCTGACTTATTTCATCATTTCTTGATAAAATCTTTTGAAAATTCTTTCATTTGGCTTTTAAAATCTAAAATCTCAGAGTCCTAAGAGTTCAGGACTCTAACTCGGAGTTCCAGTTCGCTTGAGACCCTATTTTCAAAGATCTTGAATTTCAAATGTCAATTTTAACCCTTTTTCAAAGCCATTTTCAGTGTTTGTTTCAAAATTTCCAAAACTCGATGTGGGCCTACTCAGTTGGCACCATATTCAGAGGAGTTCTAACCTAGTTAGGACCCTGTTCCATTTCAAAAATTATAACTTTGAAGTTTGTCTTTGAAAATCCTTTTGAAAACTCCTTCAATTTCAAGTTTTAAAATCGCTTTTTGAAAAACTCAAGTAGGGCCCACTCGGGGTGGCGCCATATTCGAGTAAGTCAGGGCTAGACTAGGGTTAGTTGATGTCTTGGTTAGTGTTAGAGGTTTAGAAGAGTCAAAACCATTTTGAAAAACTCATTTTTGAAAGTTAGTTTTTAAAACTAGTGTTTTTAAAGGTTTTTAAAGGTTTTTAAAAGTGTTTTAAAAACCCAATGTGAGAGAATGCCAAGTGGCACCACATTTGGGGGATTCTTAGGTTTAGCTAGGGGTTAATTAGGAACTATTTAGGATAATTTAGACTAGGGGTAGTTAGGTAACTCCACCCCAAAATCGCCCCCCCTTTAGAGTCCAAAAATTTCAAAATTGTCAATTTTTAAACCTAATTTTTTTATTATAAATAGAGGCATAAGGGGGGTCGATTTTCCCATCTCTCTCTTATTGGATTCTTGGAGCTTCTCTCTCCTCTCCAGCCCTTCCTCCATTGCTGCAACTCCAAGGTATGAACTTCTTCACTTTTCTTATTTTATTTAATGCTTTAAACCTAGATTTAGGCTTGGACACCCCTCCTTATGGAAGATCAACCATGGTTTCACCTCAAGAACCATCAAGAACCAGAAAGAACAATCCAAGAAAGTGATCTAACCCTGTTTTGGATAATTTACAGAGATTTTAATCCATTAGAATTGATTTTAACATGATTCTTTGCATTATTAACCAATAAAATATATGATTTACCCTTTTTAATGGGTTAAATCTATGTTTTAAAGGTGATATCAAATTCCAGCCATTGATTCCCTGTTTTTAATTTATTTTCATGGTTTATTCATGTTTGTTTTACGTTCTATAGCATAGAAATAAGTTTTATTTACTGTTTTATGGTTTATTTTATTTATTTACATTAGTTAATGCATGGTTTTCAAGTTTCTTAAATTTCTGTGTGTTCTAGGTTTAGAACAGTAAAGATGATGTTATTTCGGATTGAAGCACTCATTGTTTATTTCTTATTTTTTTATATGTGATGCATGCATGAGTTATTGAGTTACTGTAGAAAAATCAAAGGTTTTGGATCTCGGGAACTCTGTAAAAAAAAATCAGACATCAAATCGGGTTTTTAAAGCTTTAAAATCATGGTTAAAATCAAGAAGGTAACTTGCTGTGATGATATTTCTCTCATCTTATATTCGATTTTAGATCTGTAAAGTGATATAGATTCACATTGAGTAGATCTGTCTGCTGTGAAATTTTCAGATTTTTTTGATCACTTTTTAGTATTTTTACCTATTTAGAGAATCTGTTTTGAAATTTAAAACTCGTTAGGGTTTACCAAAACCCTAATCAGACTTGTGTTAGTCATAAATCCCAAACAACAGATCCGATTTTAGATCTGTAAAAAGTGAGTATTGTTATTTTTCTGTCTAATGTTGACCACTAAAATTTCAGAGATTTTTGTTTAGGAGTGCTATTTATGTATGTATTTTCAATCTGGAATAGCTGTTTTAATCCCTGTTAAGAGTGAAATATGTTAGCTCAGATTGCTGGAAGGGTTTCTCCCTAACCGGAGATGCTTTTTCCGATCTGTAAATTGGGAAATCTCTGTTTTTTTTCTTAGTTAGTCTCTGTAAAATTTCATAAATTTCCATGGAGATTTGACCCCTGGTTCAGGTCTTGGACTGAGACTGGTTGGTGAATTAGGACAAAAATAGCATATTTTTAGGGTTTAATGCAATTTTCGGATTAATTTAATGTCAAAAAATTATTTTTATAATTCCAATTCGATATTAGGGTTATAACAAGTACAGGTACCAATTTTCATGGATTTTGGAATCCATTTGATGGCTGAATTGAGCAAATTGCAAAACCAGGTTCCTGAAAGATCCAAAAACACTGCTAAAATCACAGTTTTTGTGATATTGTTGGATTTTCGTGCATAGGCATATATTTTTAGGGTTTAATCATGTTCATAATCATATTAGGATGCTTTAGGTTTAATTTTGTGCTCATTTGATTTCATTTAGTGCATAAAACCTAAATTTTTACCAAAATCTCTTTCTAAAAACCCTGATTTCAAGGCCATAGTCTTGCTATCGGGGGCAATTTGATCATTTGACCTAAATTTCGAAATCCCTAACCCTAATTTTCATATTTTTAAGCATGTCACATCATATTTAGCTTAGTTTATTACATTCAAATTTCAAAACTTGCATTTTATCAAAATATCTTTCTAAAAACCCTAATTTCAAGGCCATAGTCTTGTTATTAGGGGTATTTTGGTCATTTGGACCCCAATTTCGAAATTTCATATTTTACCTTTATTATTTCTTCATATTTTATCATTTTGATTTAAGGGAATCATGGCAAAAAGGCTTATATCTAGCAAAATCCAACAATTTCCTGATATTGTTGGATAAATCTAGAAAAGCAAACATATTTTCATTAACCAAGTTTTCTAGTTTTGCAGGTACATTGAAGACTTTATTTTCCATGTATTTAAATTTCAATAGTGATGTAATTTGTAATTAAACTTTGGAATAAGAATTTACATTTCCTGCTTAGCTTAGGTTGCATTGCATATAGTTTCTTTTTTTTAAATAATGTTAATGTGTGATGGATGATGATTCATGCATATTCAAACTCACTATGGTCTACACGAATGGCACATACACTAGCTTCTATGAAGTTTATAAACTTGGTGGAATTTGTATTTATGGCCATAGTCAGAATATGAATGATACTTAGATTTATGATCTTTACATTAGCCACATTCAGCCTACACTCTTAGGCTAACTTCAAAATGCACTGCATTTCTCAAAAATACAAAAAAATATTTCTCAATTCCTTAAAATCCATATTCATTCATTTCATGCATTTGCCAATTCCAATTCCAAGTCAAAGAAATCAAATTCTTCAAATTTTCCTAAGTCTTATAGCAAAATCGATTTTCCCAAAGACATTGAATTTCAAAGGATATTTCAAGTATTTCCCAAGTTCCAAATTCAAATTTTCTAAGTTAGAATTTCAATTTCCAAGTTTGAATTTAGAGAAACCAAGTCTCTCAGAATCGATTTTCACCAAATGTCAAGGATTCCTCAAAATCGATTTTTATTTCTTTCAGAAGTATATTTGAAATCCCAATTCACGATTTTCCAAGATTTACATTTTCTAAATATTTCAATCATTCAAAGCAAACATCATGTTTTCAAATGTGCATTTTCTGAAAATTCATAGCACATGCCTGATTCTATGTGCATTTAGAAATTAGAATATGATTTAGACAAGTTGAATAGAGTAGAGCATAAGATTGATCCTTGGTTCAATTACCCCTGTTAAAGGTGGCAGGAACGGTTGAAGCTCGTACCGACAGGCGAGTCCCATTCTTCAGAATTTTCCCGCATTTTAAAAACAGAGGCGAGTTATTTTCAAAAACTTTTTCAAAGGTCAGTTTGATTTGCAAAAAGTTAAAAATTTTGCGATGATAACAGGTTTGGCGACCGTGATGGGACCTGTCTTTGCCTGATCAATCTAATGCTCTACTTAGTTCAAATTGTCAAAATCGATTTCCATGGAATGTCAGCTTTGATTTATGATATCATGTGAACCTAGGAGCCTAGACTTGAACCCAGCTGACATGGAATGCATATAGACTAGGTATGGTTTGGTAGGACTATATTGAGGAGAATTATTCATGCTCACATAGACTTAGGTCTAATACAATACTCCTCAATTTAGGAATTGTATGAAAACAATGTTTGCTTCTTCAAATATTTCAAAAATCTATCTCTTTAGGACTTAGAGCCTTCTGTTTGATTGCATGTGCTCATGTTTTTCAAAAATCACCCCACCTATACTGTCCCAGTCTTCACGTTGCTGGGCTCTCTTCCAGAACCATAGTTCGGGACAGAGCCTCACAACTGGGCCACTTATTTGGGTGAAAACCCCCCTGCCACGTACCAAGGGCTATAGTCCAACGTATATCGGCAGGTGCTCAAGGATGTTGGAAAACTTGAACCTAGAACCGGAGAAATTGATTTTATGCCACGTACATCGAGCCTTGGCTTGAGTATATAGGCATAATTGGATTGGACACAGATGATCTGAACCTTAGAGTTAGGATTAAGGTCCCACAGCCATTTCAGAATTTGTGCATCTAAAGTCAGCTTTTAGAGAATGCTGTATGTGCATACTTGTTTGTGCAGAATGTGATTGAATATGTTATAGTCATATTTTCTAAAAATACTGGACGATTTTTCAAAATTCCCCAGTCCATGTCCATGTACTGTCTATGTTTTAAATCCTGGACGATTTTCAAAACACTTCATTTTATAAAGTACTTCCTTATATTTCATTAAACCCTGGACGATTTTCATAAAATTCCTCCATTTTTTTCAAAACTCCGGGTGATTTCCCATCTTTCCTGTCTTCTGGATCTCGAATTTCCTGCTTTATTTTTATCTTGCCTGCATTTTTCTCAAAATTCCTGTATTTTTCTCAAATCTTATTCCAATTTCCATGTCTTCCAGTCCGATGGCATCCAGTCAGCTTGATTCAGTCTTCCCTGACGGTCACATCTCCTACGAGGTGCGACAACATCTTCCCGAACATCGAGTCCTCAGCACCGGATCCTTCTTTTCCCGGTGGTATTATTCATGGTTCAAGAACTTCTCTCGTATGTTTCCGGACCATCTGGACGAGTGTGGATTGGAACTGGCGTCCGCAGTGGGAAAGCAGACAGTCAACGGCAAATTGATCCATGCACTAGCAGAGCGGTGGAATCCGAGCACTTCTACCTTCTGGTTCCCGTGGGGCGAGATGACAGTGCTGATGGATGAATTTTCAGAGATCATGGGATTGCCCGAGTCAGCCGGTCAGCCTGGAGATCCATTGGAGAAACAGTTTTTGATTAATGTTAAGGGTCTGGACCCTAAGGATGCCTTAGCCCGCATGACAGGACGCAAGTCTTGGCCTCTGATTGAAGAAGATGGAAATGAATATGTGGATCTGCTCAAAATCTACAGACAGCATGGGACATTTGTGGAAGTCAGTTCGTTGTCTAGGACAGCTCGAGAGAGAATTCAGCATGCGATGGTTCTGTGCATGGTGGGATTGGCTTTCTTTCCCGACGGACGAAATTACATGGATATCAGAATAGTTCAGCTTCTAAGGAGATGGGGAAGTCGACAGACCAGCCGCCTCTCAATAGCCATGGCCGCACTCGCCTTTCTATACCGAGGGTTGACTCGTTTCGCACTCGGAGAGTAGATCCTAGTCGAAGGATGCACCTATGCCTTGCAGTCTTGGTTCCTCTGGCATGTGCCAGTCCGAGCCAGTTCCTTCAGATACAATGGTGAGAAGCTCCTTCCAGTTGCACGATACCGGTTCTTGATCGACAACCTTCAGGAGAAAGAGGTCGTATGGGACTACTTTGATCGCCAGAAATCACCTCCCAGATATACTTATGCATACCGCAAGCGATTCAGGCTACTGGGCCCGTTCTTCTGCGCATATTATCATCCAGAGTGGTGTGTCAGGCAATTCTCTCAGAGGCAGAAGCGCGTAGAGATTCGTCCACTAGCCGGGGTTCTGCCAGAATTCGATCTCACATCAGATCAGTGGTCCGGAGCATACCATTCTGCCAGACATGGCTGGGATTCCTTTGTCAGTCTTACTATTTTTTCTGGTCCTCGTGTATCTTCTGATTCTCTAGAGTGGTGGAAAATTGTTTGTCCCCCTCCCCTCTGTCAAGTGTATTATTGATAAAATCATGTTTTTCCTCTCAATAAAAATTCCTTTATTTTACATTGGTTTGACGACCTCGCCTAGGTAACAAGGCATATTTTCAGTTGTTTATCTTGCAAAGAATAGCAACGCAATTGTCGTAATCCCAGCGACGACTCAATCCCTAGTAATGGGATATTATTTCAATTGTCTACCAAAATTCTCAACAAATATTTTCCTCCAAACCAAATTTCCTTCAGAAGCCTAACCATCAGTTCTGCCCTGCAGAGAGCATCAGTAATATCCAAGAGAACATTTGCGATACCCGATGGTTGATACAAGATCCAGAAAGAAAGCCGCATCAGTTGAAGGCGTCGCGTACTCAGTAGCTTCAGAAGAAGAGATGGACTCACCTCGATCAATCCAGAGTCAGGGTCAGCAGGCGGATGATGGCATCGATCCCCAAATGTACGCCATGTTAAAAAAGATGATGACCAAGATGCTGGCAGAGCAAGCTGAGGCCAGTACTGAACAAATTCAGACCAAACAGAAAAGTAAAGGGTCATGCAACCAAGAATGTGAAGACCAATAAAAAGCAGAATTGTCATGAGGAAATGTCTGATGAGTCAGAATCAGCAGATGATACTGACAAAGAGTATGAAAATAAGCAAGAATTCAAAAGGTCGACTCAGGGGCAGGGATCGGCCTACAAATCCAAAAATCAGTCTGTTGACGACCCTACGCAGTCAGAACTGAAAGATGTGGTGAAGATGGTTAAAGATCTTCAAGCGCGTGATAGGGGTAAAAGAGTCTTTACAAGTGAAGACTTCTATGATGGACTGGATGGGGATGATGATCTTGATAATCTCCCCAAGAAATTTATCAAGTTTGATGGTTCGGGTGACCCAAAAGCACATCTCGCCCTATTCTTCGCAGAATGTTCCAGGTTCAAGAGGAACAATCGTGCCTTATTTCTCTGCTTCCCTCGCAGTTTGGAAGGTGTCGCAGCAAAGTGGTACTCAGAGCACATTAATCCGATAGAACTGAAAGAATTCGACAAAGTGGTCAATTTATTTATTGAGCGCTTTCTATTCAACGCTGAAGCACTCCCGACTCTCAGTCATCTCTGCAGTCTGAGGCAGAAGGAAAACGAGAAGGCCAGAGATTTTATTCATAGATGGAGATCCGCTTGCAATAAGATGTGCGAGCCAATAGCAGAAAGACACGCACTATCTTTGATCCTGAGCAACTTCTCGCAACCCCTGAGGGGCATAAATTTCTACATCTCCATCGAAGAGCTTCATAAAACTAATAGAACGAGCCGAATGGCTCGAGTTGAGTATGGAGAACGGGTCGTATGAAGGTTTTATGTTTACAAAGAATAACAGTCAACAAGAATCAAAGAAGAAAGCCCATTTTACCTACTCTGCCAATAACAGTAAGAATCAGAACAAAGGAAATGGAAAAAATCATAGTTATGCTTCAGGAGGGTCAAATCCCAACAAAAGTGATCAGAAAGGCAAGTCGATTATTCAATATAATAAGCAGCCACAGCAAACCCTCGAACAAAGATCAAGACCACAAGAAAAGCCAAAGCGGGAAGGATGGAGTTATAACCGCAAGTTTACTCCTCTAGACCAGTCCCTCGAGACAGTATTAGAATATATGCTCGGCAGTGATATGATTAAGCTTCCAAGGGTAGCTGACCCGCCAGTGGTTATGGGAAAAATGAAGGACAGATTCTGCAAGTTCCACCGAACTGTGGGACATGATACCGAGAACTGTTTCGTTCTCAAAAACATCATACAAGATTATATTGACAAAAATCTGTTAGTAGAAGGGGCTGAAGATGAGAAAATGGAGATTCTAAAACAGCCTTTCTTGCAGCACTCAACAACAATGATATCTGATCATCCCTTTCAGCCACAAGATCATATCCGACCATGCCCTAGCAGTGATATCAATGTGCAGCATCAGGTATTAGTATTGCATAAGGCCCAGTCCAGTTCTCAAAAGATGGACCTCGTTTCAGCATTCAGTAAGCTGAAAGTTTCGAGAGAACCCGCTAGAATATCTCCAGAGGTAGCCAAAAGAATGCCATGGTTACCCAAGAACCTTGTCAAATCTACTTCGGAAAAAGGGAGAAAACCAGAAGAAAAGGTCGACACGGTGCAAAGACCAATCACTGCCCTCTCTAATATCCCTATCCTTGAGTTGGCACGTGCCTCTCCTAAGCATCAGCAAGTTCTGGACGATTTACTGCGAAAGATCAAAGTCAAGCCAGACACCACACCTGAAGACATGGCTCAGATCATTAATCAGGCCATGACCAATGCTCCCATAACCTTCTCAGATGTGGATCTGCCAAAACCTCACGCATTTCATAACAATGCCTTGTACATTGTGGTGCGAACCCGGGGAATGACTGTACCCCATGTGCTTGTAGATGGAGGCAGTAGCCTCAACATTTGTCCTGAAATGACTGCCAAGGCTCTGGGTATAAAAGAAGAAGAGTATACACCGGATCCGATCACCATTTATGGGTTTGATAATCATGGACAGACAGCAAAGGGAAAGATCTTCTTGGAAATATTTATCAACTACTCTGTTCATACAGTGCTTTTCCATGTCGTCAACGTGCCACCAACGTATAATCTTCTACTGGGAAGAACATGGATTCATAATGCCAACGCCGTGCCATCCACTCTGCATCAGTGCATCAAGTGGTCTAAAGGTGGCATGATAACTACTGTTTTGGGGGAAGATCCTGAAGAGAGGCTACCTCAGCCTATGATCCCTAGGCCAACTTATACTGCTGATATCTTTAGCATTAGGGAAAGTGAAGAAATTGTTCTCAGTGAAAGCCTTGAAATGCTAAAGTTAGGAGCAACATCAAAGACAAATCACACAGCAGCGATGGTCCAATGGCAAGGACCACATTTCTTTAAGATTGGGGGTCGTCTCGATTACAGTACTTTCAAGGACCATCCTCTTTTCCCGCAGTTTGTTAGGACCAAGAAAGGATTTGACCTGTTACTGAAGCATGGTTATCAGCCTTTCAAAGGATTGGGCAAGAACGGAGATGGCCGGCTAGAGCCAGTGATCCCTGATCAGCATCCGCGCAGGGCAGGACTAGGATTCACGGGCAAAAGATCCCACAAAAATACTGTCTTCATTAAAGGGATCCATTAAAAATTTTCTACCATCTGTCTTTTCTATTCCATTCATTTGATTTTTGCAGTTTGTAGGGACAATGTCCCGTTTCAGTTCATTTTAAGTGTCCTTATTTCATTTCAAGCCTTCAATAAAGTTATCAAGTTTCTCGTCTATCTGGATGTCATCTTTCTCTTATTCCTCTGCAATTTGTCTTCAAAATTCATTTGTTCTTATTTTTTTTTATTTCCATGCAATTTATGTCATAGTAAAGGAGCTTTCTCTAAAAGTTATTCCTTTTCAAAATTTCAGAATGTCTTCTCAACCGATAAAAAGGTTAGTCATTAATCCTTCAATCCTATCGAAACCGGCAAAGATATATCGGGTTCGAGCAAGAACAGGGGACAGTAAGGTCACAAAGCAGTCAGAAGAAATGGCAAAATTCGATTCGTTGCTTCCAGAGTTGCCAGAATTTGCAGCGATTCAGAAACAAGATGAACCATCGACCCTAGTCCAGGATCCGACTGAGGACATCAATATTGGTTCAGAAGATAGTCCGAAAATTCTCAAGATCGGCACCAGCCTAAGTACAGATGAGAAGGAAAGGCTCATTGACTTTCTCAAGCAGCACCAAGAAGTATTCGCATGGACTTATGAAGATATGCCCGGTTTAGATCCTAAATTGGTGGAACATCGACTCGTTCTGAAGCCTGATGCGAAACCTATTAAACAGAAGTTAAGGAAAATGGATCCTCGAATCGAGCAACAGGTCAAGGAAGGACTTGAGGACTTGCTTAAAGCAAGATTCATTCGAGCAATAGATTATCCGGACTGGTTGGCGAATATCATTGCAGTTCCCAAGAAAATGGCAAAGTGCGAATTTGTATCGACTTTCGCGATCTCAATAAAGCTACTCCGAAGGATGACTATCCCCTCCCAAATATTGACCTCCTAGTTGATAGCACGGTTGGGCATGCCATGTTTTCCTTCATGGACGGATACTCCGGATATAATCAGATCAAGTTAGCAGCTCGTGACCAATCCAAAACATCCTTCACTACGCCATGGGGCACTTTCTGTTATACGGTCATGCCGTTTGGGCTCAAAAATGCTGGGGCAACCTATCAACGTGCAATGGCCGCCATTTTCCATGATCAGATGCACAAGACCATGGATGCATACGTTGATGACATCTTGGTCAAATCCAAGGAGGAAGGAGACCATATCGATGCCTTAAGTCAAGTCTTCAAGCGGCTTATTCTTTATAAGCTAAGACTCAACCCTCAGAAGTGTGTCTTCGGAGTTGAATCAGGCAAATTGCTAGGCTTCTTGGTCAGCAAAAAGGGGATAGAAATGGATCCCGCCAAAGCAAAGGCCATCATTGACATGCCACCTCCAACTACTCTTAAGGAATTGCGTAGTCTTCAGGGACGTATGCAATCAATTCGGAGATTCATATCCAACCTTGCCATGAGATGTGAACCTTTCAATCATCTACTCAGAAAAGGAGTGAAATTTGAATGGGGACCAGAGTGTCAGCAATCGTTTGAGCGTATCAAGAAATATCTTCTTAATCCGCCCGTTCTAAAGCCACCAGAATTGGGAAAGCCTCTCTTGCTATACGTTTCAGTTAACCAAGCCGCTTGTGGCGGATTCTTGGCACAATATGAAGAAGGCAGTTTGGTTGAACATGCCATTTACTATATAAGCAAGACTTTCATTGACTACGAGAAGAAATATTCTCAAATAGAGAAGACATGCCTAGCACTGGTATGGATGTGTCAGAAGCTGAGACATTACTTGTGAGCATCAAAAGTCAAGATTCTCTCAAAACTTAATCCTCTCAAGTATATTCTTGAACAACCATTTCTTAGTGGACGGATTGCTAAGTGGCAAGTCCTGTTAATGCAGTATGATCTGGGGTATGTTTCTCAGCAATCTATCAAAGGTCAAGCAATTGCAGACCAATTGGCAGATTTTCCTTTAGCAGAAGATGTTAGAATCGAGGATAGTTTTCCCGATGAGCGGATCTGTAATGTTCAACAATCCCCAGTTTGGAATCTGTTTTTCGACGGATCCAAGAACATGGCCGGCATAGGAGTCGGAATCTTGCTGATCACACCAGAGAAAGAGATGATCCCCTTTTCTCTGAAACTGGATTTTCAGTGTACCCATAATATGGCCGAGTATGAAGCTTTAATACAAGGTATGAGAATTTTGCAAGACTTCAATGTTCAGAGGGTACATGCTTTCGGCGATTCATTGCTCGTCGTCAGCCAAGTCAAAGCTGAATGACAGGTAAAAGATCAGAAGCTGCTCCCTTACCAAAAGATCGTTTTATCCCTTATCAACAATTTCGATGAATTTCAGCTTTTCCATATCAAAAGGGAGTTTAATCAAATAGCTGATGGTTTGGCCAGCCTGGGCTCCATTATGTCTTTCAGAAATGGAGAATCCTGTCGCTCCTTTGAAATCGGTAGACTTGACCAACCTGCCTTCGTTCCGGTAATGCAAGTCAACCAGGCGGAACAGAAAAAGAAGCCTTGGTATCAAGATATCAAAAACTTTATTGAAACTGGTGAGCTTCCACCAGAACTATCAAAGAAGGAGCAAAAAGCAATTCAGCATATGTCCGCCCGCTATTTTATCCTTGCCAATGTTCTTTATCGTCGTGGGTTCAGTTTTGAGTATTCCAGGTGCTTAGACGAAGAAGAAGCTAAAGAAATCATACGAGAAGCGCATGAAGGTATTTGCGGTGGTCATGTCGGCTACCAAACCCTTGTTAAACAAATCATTTGGGCAGAATACTATTGGAGAACCATGCAGCAAGACTGCTATCGTTTTGTGAAGAAGTGCGTTTAGTGTCAGATACACGCACCTTCCATTCATGCGCCAGCCACGTACTTGCAATCAGTCGTGTCTCCATGGCCATTTTCTATGTGGGCCTTCGACGTCGTAGGACCCATCTCTCCTTCAGCTTCTAATGGTCATAAATATTTCCTTGCCGCAACAGAGTATTTCACCAAATGGGTTGAAGCCGTCACTCTGCGTACGGTGGAGGGTCGACATGTAGTCTCGTTCATTCATAAGAACATTCTTTGTCATTTTGGTATACCGCACGACATCGTGTCAGATAATGGTACTCATTTCAAGAATGAGAGAATGAAGATCTTTTGTTCAAAATTCAGAATTCATCATCATTTTTCAGCTCCTTATTATCCACAAGGAAATGGTCAGGCAGAAGCAACCAACAAAAGTTTGATCCGCATCTTGGAAAGAACCATTGAGACAGGTCGTGATTGGCACGAGAAAATTCATGATGCACTTTGGGCATATCGAACTACCATTCGAACCCCAACCAATGCGACTCCTTCAGAACTTGTTTATGGGACTGAGGTGGTGTTACCTCTTCATGTTCAGAAACCCGCCCTTAAGTTCGCATCTCTTTTAGAGCTACCACTCGATCAGTATCAGCAACAGAGATTGGTACAGTTAGATTTACTCGATGAAAAAAGACTCAAAGCAGCAGAACACGCTCAGTCTTATCGTCAGAGGATAGCAAGGCAATATGCCAAGTCAGTCATCGAAAAGAGATTCCAAGTTAATGACTTGGTCCTTAGATCAACGGCTCATCTCAAGCATTGTCCACGTGGCAAATGGTCACCAAACTGGGAAGGTCCCTACGTGGTGAAAGAAGCGTTGCCCCGTAATTCATATCGTCTGATTAATGCAGACGGGGTAGAACTATCCGACCCCATTAATGCTCGACATCTGAAGAAATTCTATACCTAGAAAATCTCTATTCTATCTTTTGTATTCTTCAAAAATTCTCCTCAATAAATGATCAATTATTCTTTGGTCAAAATACCCCTCTTCCCCAGAATATACTGGGGCATTCTTGGTAAAGTTTCCTTTTATCCAAAACAATTTGTGTGCAGGCAGGATCTAATAAATCTCTCATTTTGCACGCATGTGCACTCAGTTGCATCCATTTGCATTTGCACGCATTCATCTGCATCAATTTGCATTGGATTTCCCATTCAGGATAAGGGATAAATCCTGAGACCCCGGCAAGTCGTCCAAGTCATCGCCAATTGATGACCCTTCAAAACCCAGTGCTCGTACTGGTAATCTTTAAAACCCAGTGCTCGTACTGGTAATCTTCAAAACCCAGTGCTCGTACTGGTAATCTTTAAAACCCAGTGCTCGTACTGGTAATCTTTAAAACCCAGTGCTCGTACTGGTAATCTTTTAAAAACCCAGTGCTCGTACTGGTAATCTTTTAAAAAACCCAGTGCTCGTACTGATAACCTTTTAAAATCCAGTGCTCGTACTGGTAACCTTTTAAAGTCCAGTGCTCGTACTGGTATCCTTTAAAAATCCAGTGCTCGTACTGGTAGTCTTTTAAAATTCAGTGCTCGTACTGATAACTTTTTAAAATCCAGTGCTCGTACTGGTAGCCTTTTAAAGTCTAGTGCTCGTACTGGTATCCTTTAAAAAATCCAGTGCTCGTACTGGTAATCTTTTAAAATACAGTGCTCGTATTGGTACTTTGCAAAAGTTCGGTCTTCATACTGGTCGCAACATAACTCTCACATTGAGGTTCAGGCTCAATCTTTAGACCTGCGAACCAAACAATCTGTATCAGACTCTTGGGTCGTTCCATTCTGTTAATCTGACATTCGGGTTGCCGATTTTGTCAAGACCTCTAGTCATTCGTGTTATCAAGCAGTTCTTTGAGTTATCAAAAGCTATCAAAATCAATCGCCAAGTATCTCTCTTGCGAGGGACCCTTTTTCCAGGGAGAGTTCGAGGGAGCTCGTTTCTTTTCGCATGTCTTTATTGTTCGTTCGTTGAACCCCTTTTTCTAGGGAGAGTTTGAAGGGACTCGTGATTCACGAACAGTTTGCAAAATAATCTTTATTGTCACACAAGGAACCCTTTTTCTAGGGAGACTTTCGACGGAAGCTCGTCCTCCTTGTAACCCTAAATGTCTTTTGTTAGGCCACCCCCGTCGTCGAGGACCCTTTTTCCAGGGAGAGTGTGATGGACTCGTTCCTCTATGATATCCTTTCAATCTCTGTTAGCGGCCACCTTTCCATAAGAGAAGCCTAGAAATAGGGAGTTTTGACAAAAACTCTATTTCTCTTCGAAAGTTCATTTTGCAAACACCTCCTCTTCAGGGAAGAGAGGAGTATCTTTTGTTACCCGTTCAGGTAAGGGTCAAGCCTGAGTCTCTCCTTTGGGGAAAGAAGAGGAGAATCTAGCCACGGATGTGTCATATAGATCTCAAATGATTTCCTTCACCAAGGATTCCAAGAATATTTTGCCAATTTGCCATAAAAAAAAAAATAGTGGTTGATTCCAAAATCTTTATCGCATAAATATGTACCTCAGAATACCTTCAGTATTACTTCCGAAGTGACAAAGCTTTTGCGAAAAAGGATTCAAAATTCAAAATCTTTCTATTGGCCAACCAAAAGGATGAAGAATAAATCCGCGATATGGCCAGCAAAGAAAATTCAATGTTGTTGCAAAGCCATAAGTGATTGATATTGATCGCAGTCAATGGCACATTTTTAAAGACCATTCTTGAAAAATAAAACAGTCGAAATATCCTGGGTGATACAGAAAAATCCACTCAATCTCCATGTCCCCTCAATCACCTAAGCTGCAATTAAATATCTGCAAAAGGGATCTCTCAACTGTCGTCAAGATGAAGGCGAATTAGACGAGTCGACCCCCGGGGCCAAAGAAGATTTGGATCATCTCCAAGATGACGGAGTTTGTGACGGATCCTTCCAGGGAAAGTCCAGATCACCGTCGAGATGAAGGCGAGTGTGATGGACCTCCCGACAATCCCTAAAAGGTATTTAATTTCTGTTATCATCAAAAGATTTCTAACCAATGAGCCAATAACCGTCAATATAATCCCTGAGAGAAAAGAAGGATCGGAACATCTCTGAGATGAAGGAGTTTGTGACGTACCCTTCCAAAAAAATAAAGAGAGAAAAAGCTAGGACATCTCCAAAATGAAGGATGATGTAATTCCCGAAAAAATCCAAGAGAGCTCCAATTCTGTCAAAAAAGAGTGCAGAAAGATCATCATGAGAAAAGAATCCCAGGATATCAGACTGCCGAATCTATCAAGAATCTTCTTTAATTTTGTGAAATTCTTTTATCAATATCCTTTCGCTAATAGCTCTCGCAATATCAAGAATACATTCTTTTCCGTCCATATCAATGAAATTGATAGCCTCCTTGAAGGAAAGTCAATTGCAAGTAATTTGAATTCGAATCTTGATTCTACGGAGTTAAGCCCAGTCGGAGGTAATACTTCAGGTAGAAAAGAGGGAATATTTTTCATATATATATGTGCTTATCATTCTTGAATTAACTACAATTTTTTGTCTTATTGGCAATCTTTTTAAGTTATCCTGACATGAAGTGAGAACTTGATGTTTATTTTGATGTATCCAGGCGTTGTTGTTATCCCTTTTAGGATCGGATGATGGGAGTTGTCCAAGATCCTTCCCTTCTTGTTTTGATCTGAGTGCCTGGGCTCTCAGATTTGCACACTTCCCTGTGCTCCCCACTGTCCCACCATAGACAGTTCCCGTTCAGGTTAAGGGTTAAACCTGAATTTTCCGCAAAAGGTCATCTGTCTTAAAAGCCATTCAGTCTTAGCAATAAGACGTCCAAGATCAATCCCTTTTCAAGCTTTAGGGAACCCCCTTTCTTCCTTTTGCAAACTCCTCTCGGATTTATTGTGCAGAATTCGAAGGTCCCATCATGGTTTCTTCATTTGAGGATTCCGTATATTGTCCCCTTTCAGGTTAAGGGTTAAGCCTGAGCCTCGTTTTTCCACGAGGTATCGTCCCCTTTCAGGTCAAGGGGTTAAACCTGAGCCTCATTTTGATGAGGTATTTCATTTATCGTCCCCTTTCAGGTTAAGGGTTAAGCCTGAGCTTCGTTCCATACAAGGTATTTCCTGTCCCATCCAGGTTAAGGGCAAAACCTGAATCTCACTTCTTTTCGAAGTAAAATTTTCTCCTTATTCTTCATTTCATATCTATCATCATCCTTTGAACTAATTCTTTCATACCCAGTCAGATTCTTCTAACTGGGGCATTTTTATAGTCCAAATTTGGTATGTTTTCTTTGCCACTAAGCTCGGCTTTCAACCGGCTTAGCAGCAAAGAGGGGCATCTGTAAACACACCAAATTTTTACCTTCATCCAGTGTTTGTCCATTTCATAAGTCATCACAGATCATTGCATGTCATTGCACGCATTCTGCATAGCATTTGTATGACATTGCATCTCATTTTCGAGATCCAGCACTCCTATTTCAAAACATTCAATCCAGATTTGAATTTTAAAGCTTTATTTCAAAATCAATTTCAAAACCTGGGTTTTTATTCAATACTCAGTCATTTTCCAACCCCAGGACTTTGTATTTCGAAATATTTTCTCAGAAAACAATCTGGATTCCTTTCAAATTCAAACTTTAATCGATTTCAATTCACAGATGAGACCCATTTAGATGGTGTCGCTTCTGAATGCCTCTATTCATCAAATTTCTCAAATTTTTGAAAGTTTCATTCCGATCAGGACTCTGTCTCAGAGTCCTAATCCGGTCAGAAGTCTGGTTTTTAAGTCTGTTTTACTTCCATTCTCAATCTTTTTCGTTTGTTTTCGAAATTTAGGTCATTTCACAGAGTCCAGTTAGTTCAGGACTCTATTTTAGAGTTCGGTCGAGTTGGGAGTCTAACCCTGACTGTGTTTTCTGACTTATTTCATCATTTCTTGATAAAATCTTTTGAAAATTCTTTCATTTGGCTTTTAAAATCTAAAATCTCAGAGTCCTAAGAGTTCAAGACTCTAACCCGGAGTTCCAGTTCGCTTGAGACCCTATTTTCAAAGATCTTGAATTTCAAATACTGATTTTAACCCCTTTTCAAAGCCATTTTCAGTGTTTATTTCAAAAATGTTCAAAATTCGATGTGGGCCCACTCAGTTGGCACCATATCCAGAGGAATTCTAACTCAGTTAGGACCTTATGCCATTTCAAAAATCCTAATTTTAAGTTTACTTTTGAAAATCTTTTGAAAACTCCTTCAATTTCAAGTTTTAAAATCGCTTTTTGAAAAACTCAAGTAGGGCCCACTCGGGGTGGCGCCATATTCGAGTAAGTCAGGGCTAGACTAGGGTTAGTTGATGTCTTGGTTAGTGTTAGAGGTTTAGAAGAGTCAAAACCATTTTGAAAAACTCATTTTTGAAAGTTAGTTTTTAAAACTAGTGTTTTTAAAGGTTTTTAAAAGTGTTTTAAAAACCCAATGTGAGAGAATGCCAAGTGGCACCACATTTGGGGGATTCTTAGGTTTAGCTAGGGGTTAATTAGGAACTATTTAGGATAATTTAGACTAGGGGTAGTTAGGTAACTCCACCCCAAAATCGCCCCCCCTTTAGAGTCCAAAAATTTCAAAATTGTCAATTTTTAAACCTAATTTTTTTATTATAAATAGAGGCATAAGGGGGGTCGATTTTCCCATCTCTCTCTTATTGGATTCTTGGAGCTTCTCTCTCCTCTCCAGCCCTTCCTCCATTGCTGCAACTCCAAGGTATGAACTTCTTCACTTTTCTTATTTTATTTAATGCTTTAAACCTAGATTTAGGCTTGGACACCCCTCCTTATGGAAGATCAACCATGGTTTCACCTCAAGAACCATCAAGAACCAGCAAGAACAATCCAAGAAGGTGATCTAACCCTGTTTTGGATAATTTACAGAGATTTTAATCCATTAGAATTGATTTTAACATGATTCTTTGCATTATTAACCAATAAAATATATGATTTACCCTTTTTAATGGGTTAAATCTATGTTTTAAAGGTGATATCAAATTCCAGCCATTGATTCCCTGTTTTTAATTTATTTTCATGGTTTATTCATGTTTGTTTTACGTTCTATAGCATAGAAATAAGTTTTATTTACTGTTTTATGGTTTATTTTATTTATTTACATTAGTTAATGCATGGTTTTTCAAGTTTCTTAAATTTCTGTGTGTTCTAGGTTTAGAACAGTAAAGATGATGTTATTTCGGATTGAAGCACTCATTGTTTATTTCTGATTTTTTTATATGTGAGGCATGCATGAGTTATTGAGTTACTGTAGAAAAATCAGAGGTTTTGGATCTTGGGAACCCTGTCAAAAAAAATTAGACAACAAATCGGGTTTTTAAAGCTTTAAAATCATGGTTAAAATCAAGAAGGTAACTTGCTGTGATGATATTTCTCTCATCTTATATCCGATTTTAGATCTGTAAAATGCTATGGATTCACATTGAGTAGATATGTCAGATGTGAAATTTTCAGATTTTTTTGATCACTGTTTAGTATTTTTACCTATTTAGAGAATCTGTTTTTAAATTTAAAACTCGTTAGGGTTTACCAAAACCCTAATCAGACTTGTGTTAGTCATAAATCCCAAACAACAGATCCGATTTTAGATCTGTAAAAAGTGAGTATTATTATTTTTCTGTCTACTGTTGACCACTAAAATTTCAGAGATTTTTGTTTAGTATTGCTATTTATGTCTGTATTTTCAATCTGGAATAGCTGTTTTAATCCCTGTTAAGAGTGAAATATGTTAGCTCAGATTGCCGGAAGGGTTTCTCCCTAACCGGAGATGCTTTTTCCGATCTGTAAATTGGGAAATATCTGTTTTTATTCTTAGTTAGTTTCTGTAAAATTTCATAAATTTCCATGGAGATTTGACCCCTGGTTCAGGTCTTGGACTGAGACAGGTTGGTGAATTAGGACAAAAATAGCATATTTTTAGGGTTTAATGCAATTTTCGGATTAATTTAATGTCAAATAATTATTTTTATAATTCCAATTCAATATTAGGGTTATAACAAGTACAGGTACCAATTTTCATGGATTTTGGAATCCATTTGATGGCTGAATTGAGCAAATTGCAAAACCGGGTTCCTGAAAGATCCAAAAACACTGCTAAAATCACAGTTTTTGTGATATTGTTGGATTTTCGTGCATAGGCATATATTTTTAGGGTTTAATCATGTTCATAATCATATTAGGATGCTTTAGGTTTAATTTTGTGCTCAATTGATTTCATTTAGTGCATAAAACCTAAATTTTTACCAAAATCTCTTTCTAAAAACCCTGATTTCACGGCCATAGTCTTGCTATCGGGGGCAATTTGGTCATTTGACCTAAATTTCGAAATCCTTAACCCTAATTTTCATATTTTTAAGCATGTCATATCATATTTAGCTTAGTTTATTACATTCAAATTTCAAAACTTGCATTTTATCAAAATATCTTTCTAAAAACCCTAATTTCAAGGCCATAGTCTTGTTATTAGGGGTATTTTGGTCATTTGGACCCCAATTTCGAAATTTCATATTTTATCTTCCTTATTTATTCAATTTTATTTCATACTTTATCATTTTGATTTAAGGGAATCAAGGAAAAGGCTTATATCTGGCAAAATCCAACAATTTCCTGATATTGTTGGATAAATCTAGAAAAGCCAACATATTTTCATTAACCAAGTTTTCTAGTTTTGCAGGTACATTGAAGACTTTATTTTCCATGTATTTAAATTTCAATAGTGATGTAATTTGTAATTAAACTTTGGAATAAGAATTTATATTTCCTGCTTAGCTTAGGTTGCATTGCATATAGCTTATTTTTATAATTTTAATATGTGATGGATGATGATTCATGCATATTTTTGCAAATTCACCATGGTCTACACGAATGGCACAAGCACTAGCTTCTATAAAGTTTATAAACTTGGTGAAATTTGTATTTATGGCCATAGTCAGAATACGAATGATACTTAGATTTATGATGTCCACATTAGCCACATTCAGCCTACACTCTTAGGCTAACTTCAAAAATGCACTGCATTTCTCAAAAATACAAAAAGTATTTCTCAATTCCTCAAAATCATATTCATTCATTTCATGCATTTGCCAATTCCAATTCAAAATTTCAATTCAAAGAAGTTCATTTTCTCAAAATCTCCTAAGTCTTATAGCAAAATTGATTTTTCCAAAAGCATTGAATTTCAAAGAATATTTCAAGTGTTTTTCTCAAGTTCATAAACTCAATTTTCCAAAGTTATGCAGTCAATTTCAAAGTTTGAAGTTAGGGAAATCAGAATTTTTCTAAGTCTTATTCAAAAGAATATGGATTTGCCAATGATATTTCAAGTATTTCCCAAGTTCCAAATTCAAATTTTCTAAGTTAGAATTTCAATTTCCAAGTTTGAACTCAGAGAAACCAAGTCTCTCAGAATCGATTTTCACCAAATGTCAAGGATTCCTCAAAATCGATTTTTTTTTCTTTCAGAAGTATATTTGAAATCCCAATTCACGATTTTCCAAGATTTACATTTTATATTTCAATCATTCAAAGCAAACATCATGTTTTCAAATGTGCATTTTTCTGAAAATTCATAGCACATGCCTGATTCTATGTGCATTTAGAAATTAGAATATGATTTAGACAAGTTGAATAGAGTAGAGCATAAGATTGATCCTTGGTTCAATTACCCCTGTTAAAGGTGGCAGGAACGGTTGAACCTCGTACCGACAGACGAGTCCCATTCTTCGGAATTATCCCGCATTTTAAAAACGGAGGCGAGTTATTTTCAAAAACTTTTTCAAAGGTCAGTTTGACTTGCAAAAGTAAAATTTTGCGATGATAACACGTACTCCAAATCATACTGCATCAGGAGGACTTGCCATTTCGCAATCCGTCCAGTAAGAAAAGGCTGCTCAAGGATGTATTTGAGAGGATTAAGCCTTGACAAAATCTTGATTTCTGACGCCATTAGATAATGTCTCAGTTTTTGACACATCCACACTAAGGCTAGACATGTCTTTTCCATCTGAGAATATCTCTTTTCGTAATCGATGAAGGTCTTGCTGATGTAGTAGATGGCATGCTCTATCCGGCTGCCTTCCTTATACTGCGCAAGAAATCTGCCACAAGCATTGTGGTTGACATAAATATATAAGAGCAGCGGCTTTCCAAGTTCAGGTGGCTTCAGAACTGGTGGATTGAGAAGATATTGCTTGATGCGTTCAAATGAGAGCTGACATTCTGGTCCTCATTCAAATTTCACTTCTTTTCTTAATAAGTGATTGAAGGGCTCGCATCTCATGGCCAGATTGGAGATGAAGCGCCGGATTGACTGAATGCGCCCTTGAAGGTCCTTAATTCCTTGAGGTTGGTGGGAGGCGGCATGTCAATGATTGCCTTTGCTTTGGCAGGATCCACCTCTATGCCTTTCTTGCTGATCATGTAGCCAAGCAGCTTGCCTGACTCTACCCCGAAGACACATTTCTGCGGATTGAGTTGTAATTTGTAGAGGATAAGTCTTTCAAAGACTTGGCCTAGAGCATCGAGATGATCCTCTCCTTCTTTAGATTTGACCAGGATGTCATCCACGTAGGCATCCATGTTCTTGTGCATCTGATCATGAAAGATCACTGCCATAGCCCTCTGATAGGTTGCCCCGGCATTCTTGAGTCCAAACGGCATGACTGTATAGCAAAAAGTACCCCAAGGTGTGGTAAAAGAAGTTTTGGATTGATCACGAGCGGCCAATTTGATTTGATTATAGCTCGAGTATCCATCCATGAAGGAGAACATGGCATGGCCTACCGTGCTATCGATCAGAAGATCGATGTTGGGGAGTAGATAATCATCTTTCGGGGTTGCTTTGTTCAGATCTCTGAAGTCAATGCAGATTCGAACTTTGCCATTCTTTTTGGGGACTGCCACAATGTTCGCTAACCAATCTGGGTATTCGATGGTCCGAATGAACCCTGCTTTTAATAACTCTTCAAGCCCTTCTTTAACATGTGGTGCCACTCGAGGATCCATTTTTCTGAGTTTCTGTTTGATTGGCTTGCAATCCGGTTTCAACGCAAGGCGATGTTCGACTAACTTGGAGTCTAAACCTGGCATATCTTCATAAGTCCAAGCGAAGACTTCTTGATGCTGTTTGAGGAAGTAGATGACCCTTTTTTTCTCATCTAAACTTAGACTAGAACCAATTTTGAGGATTCTTGGATCATCTTCTGAACCAATATTGACATCCTCTGTTGGATCCTGAACCAATGGCGATGGTTTATCCTGCTTCTGAATGCTGACAAATTCTGGCAAATTCTGGCAAATCTTGAATCGTCGAGTCGAATTATGCCGACTCTTCAATCTGCTTTGTCATTTTGCTGACTTCTGCCCCAGCCTTCGCTTTGCATGCTTTGGCTGGTTTATTTTGAAAAAGGTTGGTATTGATGACGAGTTTTTTGAATGATTTAGGAGCCATGATCCTGGCAATCCTGTAAGTGAAAAGGAGGTCCTTTGAGAAAAAAGGTAAAATGTTCGAAAAATAGCCTTTTGTTCAGAGACAGAGAATGACAACACAGATAAGGATATAAGCATAGGATTTGTGTACACCAAGATGAACAGAGCAAACAAACTTTTCATTGATTGAGTAAACTTTGATATTTACAAGCAATTATTTTGAGGAAAAAAAAGAAACTGGGGCGGATCTTGCCCTTACAAGATGACGAAAAGGAAAGAGAACAGAAAACACTGGCATTGTCTTCATTACTGAGCTCCCTTGACAAAGATGGTCTTTCTGCCGGATGACTGACCTGTAAAACCTAAGCCTGTGCCGGTGGCATGCTGAACAGGGATGATTGGCTCCAGGATGCCGTCTTCATCTTTGCCCAAGCCCCTGAAGGGCTGATACCCATGCTTCATCAGAAGATCAAATCCTTTCCTTGATTTTGAGAATCGAGGAAACAGAGGGTGATCTTTAATTGAGGTGCAATCGAGGCGTCCTCCTAGCTTGAAGAAACGAGGTCCCTGCCACTGAACAACTGCGGTGACATTTTCTGTTGGCTGGATTTCCTTCAAATTTAGCATATCCAGACTTTCACTCAAATCAATCTCTTCGGCTTCCCGGATGCTCGGGATGTCGGCAGTGAAAGTGGGACGGGGAATCATCGGCTGTGGGAGTCGTTCTTCCGGATCCTCTCCTAGGACCGTAGTGATCATGCCTCCCTTCGACCATTTGATGCATTGGTGCAAGGTTGATGGGACCGCATTGGCGTTATGAATCCAAGTGCGTCCGAGGAGCAGATTGTATGTAGGTGGCATATTCACTACATGAAACAGGACCGTATGTACCGAATAGTTGATGAAAATTTCGAGAAATATCTTCCCCTTGGCTGTCTGCCCATGGTTATCAAAACCGTAGATCGTGATCGGATCTGGGGTGTATTCCTCTTCTTTTAATCCCAAAGCCTTGGCTGTCATTTCTGGACAGATATTTAGGCTGCTGCCTCCATCGACGAGCACATGAGGGACTGTCATGCCCCTGGTCCGCACTACTATGTATAGGGCATTATTATGAAACGAATGAGGCTTTGGCAAATCCTCATCGGAAAAGGTGATTGGTGCATTCGTCATGGCCTGATTGACGATCTGAGCCATATCTTGCGGAGTCGTGCTAGGCTTGACTTTGATCTTTCTGAGAAGATCTTCTAGCACTTGCTGGTGCTCAGATGAAGCGTGTGTCAGGTCCAAGATAGAGATGTTGGATAATGCAGTAATCAGCTTCTGACCTGACCCTGAAGCCTCTTCTTTCTTTGAAGCTGCCTTGATAAAGCGCTTCGGGATCCTGGGGACCACTTTGGTAATCTCTGTTGTTACCTTTGTTGTTTTACTGGAAGATGGGGTGACATCCGCCCTCTTGACGGATGACCGTGCCTGACGAAGGACTAGGACCTGATGTTGATCCTGAATGTCCTGCCTGGAACATGGTCGAATACTGCCTTGCAGAGAGAATGCTTGCTCTGTGATGACCGAAGCTGAATGTTTAGGGAATGGTTTGGACAAGATTTCTGGTTGCTGCTCATCCTCGTCCTCAATCAGCATGTTTTTGTCAATACAATCCTGAATGATGTTCTTGAGGACAAAGCAATGCTCGGTGTCATGTCCCACAGTCCAATGGAATTTGCAGAATTTGTCCGTCCATTTACCCATAGCGACGGGAGGGTCCGCCACTTTGGGGAGCTTGATCATTCCCTTCGACATCATATATTCTAAGATGTCTTCGCGGGACTGTTCTAAGGCTGAGAACTCCCGATCATAACTCCAACCTTCGTGCTTCGGCTTTTCCGGCAGCTTTGCTTCTGACTGGGGCGCTGGTTGGACGGGCTTAACAAATTTTCCTTTCTGGGCTGCCGAGTTTGTCCTTTCGGCACTGAGATATCCTGAGTTCTTGTTGCGGCCCTTCTTGTTCTTCTTTCTGCCGGAACCACTGCTGCCCTGATCTGTCAATCCTGCAGCATAGGCGACGTGCACCTTTTTCTTTTGATCAGGATTTCCTATGACAAAAGGATATCCTTCGTATAGACCATTGTCCAGGCCAGTCTCGAGCCACTCGGCTCTCTCAATTAATTTGATGAATGACTTGGCAGGCGAAGTGGAAATGAGGTTTCTCAAAGGCTGGGCAAAGTTATTCAGAATAATCTGCAGGGCGTGCTCCTGGAATGGGAACCTTCATTCTGTTATAGGTGCTTCTCCACCTGTGGATGAATTCACTGGCTTTCTCATTCTCCATCTGTTTTAAATTGTACAGATGATTGAGGGTTGGTGAGGCTTCAATATTGAACATGAAGCGTTCTATAAATAAATTCACAACTTTATCGAACTCTCTTAGTTCGATAGGATTAATATGGTCTGCATACCACCTGGCTGCTACCCCTTCTAAGCTGCGAGGAAAGCATATGAATAAAGCCCGATTGTCTTTCCTGAAACGGTCGCATTCGGCATAAAAGGTGGCCAAATGAGCCTTGGGGTTGCTGGTTCCATCGAATTTAAGGAACTTGCGAGGGAGATTCTCCAAATTATCATCCCCGTCCAGACCATGTTAGAAATCTTCACCGGAGTAGGTCTGCTTGCCCTTGCTTTTAGCCTGAATATCCTTGATGGCCCGATTCATTTCTTTCATCTGCCTTGTATCGGGTCATTAGTTGGAACAGGCTTATTAATTGATTCGGGCTCTGCAGTGGTTTTTACCAACTGCGGTGGAGGATTCTGATGATAAACATACTGCTCTTCTTTTTCTGATTCTTCTTCTACTGACTCTGCTTCTTCAGAAGTGGTGTCGGGCTGTACTTGCTTTCTAACAATCCTGACTGGCTTCTTCACGGCCTTTTTCTTTGTCTTGCTTTTTGGAACAGCTTCTTTCTGACTGGCCTCAGCGCTCAGCCATCATTTTGGTCATCATTCTTTTAAACAGATTATACATGGCTGGATCTATATCATCTGCCTGATTCTGTCCTCTGACCGATTTGGGAGAATCCATCCCTTCGGCCTCGCTGTCGCTGTGTTCAGGAACTGTTTCTTTTCCTGCCCTTGTTACGACCATTTTGCCAATGCCAGTGATTTCCTGTTAAGGTGAAAAGAATAATTAGGGTTCGGAGGAAATTTTTGAAAATGTGATTTCTTTTAGGAAAAGACATGAGGGAAGGAATTGACGAATTTTTGCAATGATCGCGTCATCCTTTTATGGTGACAAAATGCGCCTTATGACCTAGGCGAGGTCGTCTATTATGACGAGGGATAGAAGAATAGACAGAATGGGTCTCATCACTGGGGATGAATCCGTAACTATATGAAAAATAAGATTTGGCCATAAAAATAAAAGTTTGCATTTTCATTGATTGACAAAATTTTAAATACAAAGAGAAGGCGGGCAGACAGTTTGCCACCATTCTCGATACTCTGATGATACATTAGGACCAGGAAATATAGACAAAGGAATAAAGGAGTCCCAAGTGTATTTGGCGACGTGGTATGCTCCAGACCACTCATCCGACCATAGATCGAACTCTGGCTTGCGGCCTGTCGGGAAGCGAGTGTTGGCACGAACCTGCCGCTGCGAAAACTGTCTGAGACATCTCTCTGGTTGATAGTCTACACAGAAGAAAGGACCGAGCAGTTTGTAACGCTTGTCACGAGCATAGGTGTAGCGAGGAATGGTCTCTTTTCTGTCGAAGAAGTCCCAAATGATTTCCTCCTGGTGCAGTTTCTCGATCAAGGCCCGGCACTGAATGGCTGACTTCGGCTGCTTGTTGCTGAATCTGAAAGAACTGGATTTTGACGGTACATGTCGCAGGAACCACGACTGCAAGGCGTACGTGCATCCTTCCACCAGAATGGTCTCTCCGAGGGCGAATCGAGCCAAACCTCTGTAGAGAAAAGCTAGAGCTGCCATGGAGACTGAAAGCTGACGGGTCTGCTTGCTTCCCCATCTTCGAAAAAGTTGGGAGACACTGATATCGATGAAATCCTGACCATCCTGAAAGAATGTCAGCCCCATGGTGCATAGGACCATGGCATGCTGGATTCTTTCTTTTACCGCTCGAGATAAGGTATCGACTTCTTCGTAGGCTCCATATTTGTTGTAGAGTTCGAACAGATCGATGAATTGACTTCCGCTGATTTCTGTGAGAGGCCAGGATCTGCTCCCTGTAGCTCTGGCCAATGCTTCTCGAACATCTACCCCTTTGACATTGATCAAGAATTGTTGCTCGACCGGATCATCTGGCTGACCAGCTGGTTCTGGCAATCCCATGATATCATTGAACTCATCCATTAACATAGTCATCTCCCCCCATGGAAACCAAAACGTGCAGGTACGTGGATTCCATCGCTCTGCCATAGCTTGAATTAGACTGCCGTTGATGGTTCGCTTGCCAACTGCCGATGCCATCTCCAATCCACAATCATCCAAGTGGTCTGGGAACATACGTGAGAAGGCGGTGAACCAAGAATAATACCACCGAGGGAAGAAGGTACAAGACTGAATGACCCGATGATCTGGGGTTTCATCCCTTATTTGATAGAAGACATGATCCTAAGGAAAGATAGCATCGGGAGATTCTGATGCCATCGGAGTGATACTGAGGCGACAAGGAAAAGGGTCAGATAGAATGCAGGACTTACGGATAGATTTTTCGATGAAAGAAGGGGTCAAACATTAATCCTGGAAATTTTGGAAAGAACAGAAAAAAAGTTTTGACATATAAAAGGGGAAAAGAAAAGGAAAAAGTATGCACCTGGGGTCCTTGAAAATAGAGGAAGTTTTAAAGAGTACACCCAGGGTTTTAAAAGAGGTCGATATAGGAGAACACAAGGAAAATATCACATAATCATAGCTGCACAAACAAGGATGCGCACACAACACTCCCTAAAGTCTGACTCTATATGCAATACTTGAAATAGCTTGTAGGACCTTAATCCTAACTCTAGGGTTCAGATCATCTGATTCCAATCAAGGTATGCCGATATACTCAAGCCAAAGCTCGAAGTACGTGGCATAGAAATATTCCTCTGGTTCTAAGGTAATGGCTTGATATACCTCGGACTATGGCCCTTAGGTACGTGGTAGGGGGGCGCGAACCCAAATAAGTGGTCCAGTTGTGAGGCTCTCTCCCAAACTATGGTTCAGTGAGACAGCCCAGCAACATGAAGACCAGGACAATATAGGTAGGGATGTTTTCAAAATATGATCAACATGCAAATAAAATCAAAAGGCTCTAATGGAAGTCCTAAAGAGATAAATTTAAATAAGAAGAAGCATACACTTGCATACATTGTTTGCATTCAATCCCTAAAATTGAGGAGAGTTGTATTTAAGACCTAAGTCTAATGTGAACATGGATAATCTCCTCAATATGGTCCTACCAAACCATACTTAGATCCTATATGCAATGATGTCAGCTTAGGACAAAATCTAGGCTTCCTAAGGTTTGCATAAAAATGAAGCTGACAGATGTTAGAATAAAGACTTAGATTATATAAAAGCAAAGCAAAGGCATAGATTCAACCGGACGAAGACGGGTCCCATCACGGTCGCCAAAACTGTGATCATCGCAAAATTTTTCCTCTTTGTGACTTTTCTCTCTTCCTTCTCTTTTTTTTTTCTAACCTCTATTTTCCTCCTTTTTGAAGGGAAGAAAATAAAAGAAAGAAAAAAGAAAAGAAAGAAATAAAGGGAAAAGGGGAACTGTTTTGCGCGGTCTCACTTGACCTTAATTTAAAAACATTTAGAAATTCAACTCGCCTCCGTTTTGAAAATTTGCGGGAAAAATGGGGAGACGGGATTCGCTCGTCGGTACGAGGTTCGACCGTTCCTGGCGCCTTTACCAGGGGTAATCGAACCAAGGATCGAATCTATGCCTTTTGCTTTGCCTAAATATAATCTAAGAATTTATTCTAACTCTAAATGCACAATGAATCATGCTTGTGCAACGCCATAATGTATGCTCTTTTTGAAAGATATTTTGGAAATCTCCAAGTTATTTTTGAGATGAACTTGGTAAAGGAGTGAAGAAATGATTGAATCTAACTTAGAACTTGAGATAGATCAGAGGAGTTCTAAGTCTTTGAAATAAATCAGGATTTGGAAGAATAAATGAGAAGGAATGACTTGAAGTTTTAAAATGAAAGGAAATGAAGTTTCAAAGTCAGAAATGGACTTTGAACTTTGAATTTGATTTTAGAAAAGGAATTGAATACTTGAATTTAGATTTTGAAGTTTTAAATCGGAATGGATTGAGAAACTCAAATGGTATTTAAGAATAGAAATTGATTTAGGGAGTTCAGATGAGATCTGAAAATGGAATTGGATTTGAAATCTAGAATTGGGAATGGAGTTGGATCTAAAGATGGATTTAAGATCTGAGATCTGAGATAAAATTGGGTTCTGGATCCTAAGATGGATTTGGATCAGAAGTCTAAGATCCAACATGTGATTGAATTCTGGATCCTAAAATGGAACTGGATCTGAAGTTTGAGATCCAATGTAGAGTTGGATTCTGGACCTTAACATGGATTTGAATCTGTGTTCTGAGATCCAAGGTGAAATTGGAGTTTGGATCCTAAAGGAGAATTGGATCTGAAGTCTGAGATCCAAAGGTAGAGTTGGATTCTAGATCCTAAAGGGGGGGATTGGATCTGAAGTCTGAGATCCGATAAGAATGTTGAATCCAGGATCCTAAAATGGATTTGGATTTGTTGAATTTCCAAGTTTTGAATCGAACTTGGAAAATGAAATTTTAAAATTTGAATCTTGAATATACGAATGAATTTCAAAGTCAAATTAGACCTTGAATTTTTGAAGTTTTGAATTTGAAATTTAGAAGATGAAGGGAATCTCAAAGTTAAATTGAACTTCGGATTTGATTTGGAGTTTTTGAATTTGGAATTTTAGAAGATGAATCAAGAACCTCAAGGTTAAAATTGAACTTTGATTTTGATTGGAGTATTTGAATATAAATGAAGTCAAATTGAACTTCGAAATCTGATTTGAATTTGAATATAAAATGAATTTGAAATCTCAAAGTTAAATTGAACTTTGAGATTGAAAAATGAAATTGAATTTAAAAATGATAAGAATTGGAGATGGATTGAGGAAGATATTTACATCACTTGGAATTTTTGAGAAAGGAATTTTGAAAATATGATGCAGTTATATCCTAAATGATGAATGAATTTAAAATTTTGAGATTGGATTTTGAAAAGCTATTTCATTCTTTGGATGAATTAAAATAAGATTGAAGATATAATACATCCTTGACTATGGTCATTGAACGTATTATATATCAATCTATATTTAAATTCAGGTGAAGAATAAAACGCATTTGGTGCTTTTATAGAATTCAAAATGAAATTAACTCTCAATATACCCTGACTATGGCCATTGGTATATATTTTGAATTAATTTTAAGTTAAATTCTAATAAAAGAAGAAGATATTTAAGGAAAATATGATGAATTTTGAAAACGGGTCCAGTGTGGATCCAGTGTTATCTCGTAAAAGATAAAAATCCTAAGTTTTGTTTACATCCTGACTATGGCCATTGATGTAAATCATCAACTTAGGATTAATTACCTCTTACGAAATGGTGCACGTGCCATTCGTATTTCACCATTTGTGAGAATTTGAGAAATAAAGGAAAAGATGCATGGAAACAAGTAATTCATGGTATTTTACAATGCTCATTCATTCTAATCTAAGACTGGAAATGTAGATTCACATTTAATATCTAATTTTTACAACATATAAAGTTGAATTCACAACCCCAAGTAACATTTTCCACATATTCCCCACACAAAAAAATGAGTTAGCATGCTCACAGAAGAAAATACTTCTTTGAAGGCAAAATTTGCATGTGATTATACCAATCCTAATGCAAGATGCTATGCTCATACTGAATAAGAAGGGCATATACAGTGGGTGAAGTCAAGGGTCAAGATGATCTAAGATGAATCAACCTGAAATATGGTAGTTCCTGATGACCCACCATAGAAAGGAAGGGATACAGTGGTTCATTGTGAACCATTATGAAAGAAAACTACTAGGGTAATTCTTAATGAACTACTACAGTAAAGAGGGATTACAGGGGCTCTTTGTGAACCATTGCAAGAGATAATTTGTAGTAGTTCCTGACGAATCACTATAATAAAATAAAAAGAAGGAGACCACGGTGGTTCATTGTGAACCACTGTGAAATATATTTCATTAGTATTTATATGAAACAGTAGGGTTCAGTATGTTACCAGAATATCTTTGGTACAAAGCATACCTTAGATAACATTTTACAGAATGGACTGGGTCTGTTCTGACCCGATCCAAAACATTTACATATATCAATTTTCTTACACCTTTAACATTGATGGATGCTAATGACTATATAAAGTTGCAGACATGAAGCAGAGCTACCCCATCAAGCTCACGTTGAGACTTTTCCCAACTGATCTGGATCTTTCCAAAATTTTCTATTACTAGCAGCTACTGACACAATTCTGTATTGTGATTTTGATGGCTTTTGTTACCTTTTGTCAGCATTGAACTCTGTTTTTACTGATGTGCAGCAGTGAAGGTGTGCACAGTGATGTACACATATCACAAGTGAAGTGCAGCAGGTGGTGTGCACTTGAAGGAAATGGATATCTAACTGACAATGGGTGATGGGAAGAGCACTAAGTGTTGATGAATACGTATGATGTAATGAACAACTGGTATAAAGGCTGAAGATGAAGTACTTATGAAAATAATAAAGGATATTATACTGTACTGTATAATAGGGGCTGAGGGGAGGTATTTAATGTAATATGCAGGAAACAACAGTATACCAGTGAGACCTATATTACCTATGTTTGATGCATGAGTTTTATGTTGTACAAATGGCTGAACTCATAAGGGCGTGACCAATGTGTATGCATAATTGACAGGCCAGCCAAAGTGAGATGTCATGAACTAACCCTGGTGTTTAACTAAACATTGTGTTGGTTAAGCTAACTGGCTATGGTATGGTGGTTGTGTAAAGACTACAGCGGCAGATAGTGTGGCTATTATGCTATTATGCATGAGAATGTAGTAGGTAAGTGGAGCTACTGGGCGTGAGAATGTGGTAAGCTGAAAGTGAGTGACAGGTTTGAAGTGCAATGCTGGGACTGTAGTAAGTAATGCATGTTAAAAGATGATGTATATATGTTGTGCAAGTGCAAGTGGAGAAGTGTATGAGAAGGAAGTGGGGAGTGTTATGGTAGAGAGTAAAACTACTACACAGAACTTCCTCATGATTTTGTTAGATATGGACAATGGCCCTGAATAAACTCTGTCAAGAAAAATAAATAACTAAAGGTAGAAGTAATTCAAACATATGAGAATAATGAGAAATCTTCTGAAATTTTGCTTGGGATGGACATGCACAGCATATCAAAATACATATTTTAAAATATTCTGATCTTGTCCTCCTCTTCCTGATTTAGAAGAGTAAAAAAAAAAAAAATAGTCATGAACGGTCACAATGCCCACAGAAAACAATGCTGTGAACACTACATTTACAATATCAGATCCACTAACACTTATTATAAGAACACCAACTTGTTATGGCTTGAAGGAATGATACTCAGCAAATAAGGTCCAACAAATAAAATAGAAAGAGGTTTATGATGGTTGGTAGGAATACCTGTTAAATATTGTTGCAAATTGATTTCTCCAAACAAAACAAACTCACCCCCTGATGCGCTATCTTAGCAACTGTAGGAACATCATCAAAACAGGTAACACAGGCCCGATCAGAATCTCAATTTTCACCATATCTGAAGATCCACAAACTCCCCTGGTCAGAAATCTGACTAGAAGAAAAGAAAGAAAAAAATCTTTTAATTGTCTATGCATCGAATTCAATAAACTTAATTAACCCAGTCAACGACAAACTCAGACTCTTCTGAACTTAGTTGAAATCCAGTGAGATTCGAGGGACTCTGATTAAAGTTCTAATGAAACTTTGTTAACACAAGCCACAGAATATAACATTCAATGGAAGGATTCAGTAAATTGATGACTATTCAGGCCAGGGGTTGATAGACATCTGATCCATATTCAACCTGCCTTTAGTCTCTCAGGAATATTCCTCAAACCACCAATTATCGGTAATCAGATTCTCAGATTGTGAGGATCTGGTTATTAAGAATCATCAGGGAACCAGTTCTAACAAAGAAGCAGAATACATTAAAACGCCATTGCTCTTCACAGGTAGTAAAACAAGAGAGTTCAGACCCTTTTTAAAAAAAAAAGAAAAGAAAAGGGACATTACAAAATAAACACTTACCTGCGAAGGAAATTACTCACCGAAAGTTGAGTAGCTGGTCCAGGTACTCATGTGATTACTTGATCGAAACCGGTCAATCGATACCTGAGGTCATTCGGGCAATGTTCAGGACTTACCTTAATTGCTTGCAATCAGATGATCATTCTAGAGTTCAAATAAATGCACATGGAATCCAGATGATTGATCAGTGTTCACACAAATCCAGTTTCGAACATTAAGCTGGGACTCAAACAGTCCATCACCAAAATTCTGGCGACTGATAACCACATAACTACTTGCAGAGGATCAAATACTTAAAACTCCTCGCAATATGCCAGTTTAAAGGCCGGTTAAATAATGACACTCTTGGCTCCTGGAACTCGATAAATCAGCCATCCACTGATCGATCGTTCGGTCATAGAACGGGAATCAACATATTTTGAAGTTACTAAACAGACATCAGTGTTAATACGAAAAGAGCCAGACTCGAACTTCAGAATGGATCGAAGGCAAGAACCAAAACCACGGTAAAACAAGACATTATTAGAGAAACTAACGCCGAAGTAATAAAAGATACAGTGGATAGACAAAAGGAATATGAGTCTAATGTGAGCTCGGGTAAATCGCAATGGCATGCTGAATCAAAAGGGTAATCCTTGAAGTGAATATGAGCAGAAGAAAAATGCAATAGATGATCAATCATGATGTATTTCAAGACGACCAATGCAGTAAGACTGGGATAAACGAACTGGAATCAGAAGTTACTTGGAATAGGAAATCAAACGCAAAAAGAAAATAATAAAAAAAAAAGTAAGAGATCAGAAATACAAACAAGAAGTCATACACCGTAGATAACTAACAAAGGGAAACCGAGTATAAACACATATTCAAAATACCCAGAAATTACAAAGATTCAAAGACGATTAGCTAAAAAAAAAGGAAGGGAATGTCAGAATACACAATTCCTTCGTTGTAGCACCGGGAGGGGTCGATGTTGCCATAAACAACCCAACACCACTCGTTCGTGCCTCATAGGTCAGAGAAAAAAAAAAAGAAAAATAAGAAGGTTTCACAGGGAATTAATTAAGTAGGAAGCAGGAAGCAGGAAGAAGGAGGGTATTGGTTGCCTACTCGATTACTGCAGGGGACTCTCTTTGTCGCAGGGAGTGGACGAATTGGATCAAACCATCCGGTGGATCGATGAATCGCCGCTCTCCACCACAGGGAATGGCTCGAAGTTTCGAAGCGTTGCAGGGACTCAGAAGGAGAGAAACTCTCCTTTCTTCTTTTTGTGGAACTCCTTTCTTCGATCAGGAAGCAAAGGGCAATAATGCAAAGGTCGATCCCCCACTCCTGATCCCTATAGTTGTTTATATAGGAAGTCCAGGAAAAATCGGGAAGAGGAGTTGTTAGAAATCGGTGGCTGAGAGAAGATGGTTGGCGATGAAGGGTTGAAGAAGGCCATGGACGATCCCAGGGTGGGTGATTGCTCGAGGATGGGAGAAGGAGAGGATCGGAGGGCGGTAGAGAGCCGATTGCACATGGGAGGTGGAAGCTTCGTGAAGGAGAGGGGCGTGCGAGTTCGTTGGAGATGGACGAAGGCAGAGGAAGTGAGATGATCGGAGGGTTCATGGAGGGGAAACGCACATGGGGATGGAAGCTTCGTGAAGGAAAGGGTTTCGGTGAGAGGAAGAAGGAGACTGAGAGAGGGAGAGAGGCGCCGCCTCCCTTCTTTTCTTACGAAGGTTTTCTAAAGAAACCCTAAAAAGAAAATTTACGAAAGGGGCCCCTTTGTTTTTAGGATTTTTACAAAAGTGCTTTCTTTTTTTTCTTTTTTTTCAAAAAGAAAACGAGGTTTTTAGTAAAACTCATTTGTTTGCCTTGTGATTTTTCCAATTATTTTTCATCATCATTTTTTTTTGTATTTTTGGAAGAGAAATTTAAGACTTTACGAGAAAACAAAGATTGGACACTAATTTTTTTTGTATTTTTGCAAAGTATTTACAAGAGAGATTTTTTTTGAGAGTTCAAGGCTATTTTGAGAAAATTTCTTCAAAAAAATGGGTTTGGACCCCAGGTTAAAAAAAAATGTCTGGGTTTTTGACACTCAAATCGAAAAATACAATGTGATGGATCCAAACAGATGTCGGACGGACTGTCCGAGCTACTTGAAAACTATTTTTGGTATTTTCTTAAAAATTGGATAATGAGCCTCAATTTTGAATCTGGACAATGGATCCGGATTTAAATATATAAAATGAATTTAATTTCAGTAAAGCTTGAGAAAAGAACTGGAATTTAGATTTTAAAATGACTCATTTGCTCAAAAGATGAATTTAGGGGCAAGAAGGGATTATTTAAAAGATTTTGAAAAATTTGGGGTGTTCACAGGGGGTGACCCGGGACAGAGTTAGGAAGGTAAAAAAAATGGAGAGAGACTGAGACAAGACAGAGAAAAGAGGGTGAGAGTGAAAGAGGGTTCCCCGGTTTTTAAAAAACCTTTTTTTTTTAAAAAAAAAAGAGTTCTTCGCAATTTTCCTTGTAAAAAAAATTTGTTTGTTTTCTTAGTATTTTCTGAAATTTTTTTGTTATTTTGGAAATAAGACTCTAAAACCTAAGCAGTATGAGAGATGAAATTATTATATTTTTTTTTTTGGTATTTTCGAGAAATATCTACAAAAGGGGTTCCCTCAGAATTTCAAAGCTATTCTTTTTTTTTTTTTGAAAAAATCTTCAGAAAGCGAATTTGGACCAGGAATGTGAGGTGATATTCAAGGTTTGGTTCTTGAATCGAGAAGATATAAAATAGTGGATCCAAATGGGTGTCGAATGAGCTATTTGAGCCATTCGGAAAATGCTTTTGGTGTTTTAAATTTTAATTTGAAAATTTGGATAATGAGGCTCAAATTACTGGATCTGGATCCAAAATTGAATTCAAATATGGAATTCAATCCAGAAAATCTGAAGAATAATTAAAATTTAGCTTTGAAATTGCTTTGATTTTTTCAGCAGATGGGGTCAGGGAAAAAAAGGGAATATTTTGAAAAATTTGGGGTGCTCACAGTGGGTTAAGAAGATATTTCTTGATACGATCAAACGATTGCTGACACTCTTGTCCCCATTCAAACTTCACTCCTTTTCTAAGTAAATGATTGAAAAGCTCACATCTCATGGCAAGATTAGATATGAATCTCTGAATTGATTGCATACGTCCCTGAAGACACACTTATGAGGGTTGAGTCTTAGCTTATAAAGAATAAGTCGATTGAAGACCTGACTTAAAGCATCGATATGGTCTTCTTCTACCTTGGATTTGACTAGGATATCATCAACGTATGCATCCATGGTCTTGTGCATCTGGTCATGGAATATGGCGGCCATTGCGCGTTGATAGGTTGCTTTGGCATTCTTGAGCCCAAATGGCATGACTGTATAACAGAAAGTGCCCCATGACGTAGTGAAGGATGTTTTGGATTGGTCAAGAGCGTCCAGTTTGATTTGATTATATCCGGAGTATCCATCCATAAAAGAGAACATGGCATGACCGGCCGTACTATCGACCAAGAGATCAATATTTGGGAGCGGATAGTCATCCTTAGGAGTAGCCTTATTGAGATCACGGAAGTCGATACAGATTTGAACTTTACCACTCTTCTTAGGAACTGCTACGATATTTGCCAACCAATCTCGATAATCTATTGCTCGAATGAATCCTGCTTTAAGCAAATCCTCAAGTCCTTCCTTGACTTGTTGCTTGATTCGAGGATCCATCTTCCTTAACTTCTGCTTAACTGGTTTAACATCAAGCTTCAAAACAAGGCGATGTTCCACCAATTTAGAATCTAACCCTGGCATATCTTCATAAGTCCACGCAAACACTTCTTGATACTGCTCGAGAAAATCGATGAGCTTTTTCTTCTCGTCTGTGCTTAGACTGGTACCGATCTTGAGAATTTTAGGATTATCCTTTGAACCAATATTGATGTCTTCAGTTGGATCTTGAACTGGGATCGATGACTCATCTTGTTTCTGAATTGCTGCAAATTCTGGCAACCCTGGAAGCGCTGAATCAAATTTTGCCATTTCTTCTGGCTGCTTTGTGACCTTACTGTCCTCTGCTCTTGTCCTGACCTGATAGATCTTTGTAGTTTTCGATGTGATTGAAGAATTGATGACTAATCTCTTTATTGATTGGGAAGTCATTCTGAAATTTTGAAAAGGAATAGCTTTTTAGAAAAAGTTCATTCATTATGGCATAAATTGCATGAAATGAAAAAGGATAAGAACAACAATTTTTGAAAACAAATTGTAGAGGAGTAAGGGAAAGATGGCATCCAGATAGACGAGAAAATTGATAGCTTTATTGAAGACTTAAAATGAAATGATGACTTTTAAAATAAACTGAAATGGGACATTGTCCCTACAAACTACAGAAATCAAATGAATGAAAATGAGAAAGACAGATGGTAGAAGTTTTTAATGAATCCCCTTAATGAAGACAGTATTTTTGTGAGATCTTTCGCCCATGAATCCCAATCCTGCCCTACGTGGATGATGGTCAGGGACCACTATGTTGAGAAACTCTATTTTGATGTCACATAATATGATACACTGTCGTATTTGATTTTATATAATATGATAATATGTCTTCTTGAAAAATGTTATATTATGACTGGATATATTTTGCCATATATCTAACGAGTATTTGATGCAAGGATATCTCATTAAAAAAGGATGGAGACCTCTTGTTCAAGTACAACTATGGTGCAATCATACTCCTTGAAGAAAAAACTTGATGAGCCATGCATTCCTAAAGACCATCTAAAGAGATCGGCTACCTCAAGTTGAAGATTTTTTTTTCTTTAGAGTCATATGTAACAGAACCTTCAGAAGCATGCATATTGCATATTACATACTCATTCATAAAAGCTAGTTCATAAAAGTATACAATAGTTTCAAAAAGCACCTTTTTTGAAAACCAATAATTGTACCTTCTTACAAACCTTTATGGAAAAGGTATTTTGACATGATATAATTCATGATTTCAAAAAGCAATAATTGTACCTTCTATCATATACAAGACAACTTGAAAAGTAATGATTTTAAAAGTAGGAAAAAGACAAAACATGGAAATCGGCTACACAAAGAAAAACAAATATAATACTTGTTGAAAAGACTTTAGTTACCTTTTTAAAGAAATGATTTCAAATATGTAGGAAAAAGACAAAACATGGAAATCGGCTACACAAAGAAAAACAAATATAATACTTGTTGAAAAGACTTTAGTTACCTTTTTAAAGAAATGATTTCAAATGTGTAGGAAAAAGACAAAACATGGAAATCGGCTACACAAAGAAAAACAAATATAATACTTGGTGAAAAGACTTTAGTTACCTTTTTACAAACCCATAGAATGTCGACTTACTTGAAGTCATCATTCTCTTTGTATAGCATTAAATACCTCATGTAAGAAATCCTTTTTAATATCCATATCAAGAATGTCGACTTGTTTAAAGTCTTCATTCTCTCTGTAGACATTGAAAAACACATCATAAAGAAAACTCTTGATATGACTATGTACAAATAAATATCTCAAAGCATTTATTGTACTTACACTCATTTAAAGTAAAGAAGTACTTATGTACAACAAATCATTAATTAGGATAAAGACAAAACTACATGACAGCCTACAATCCATCGTTCAATGTACTATTGTAAGAAATAGACTTTTTACATAAAATGTATATTACCTAAAATATTACAACGACTATTGTACCCTATATTTTACTTTTATGGAAAGAAGACTTTTTCGAAAACCCATAAATTTGGTTTTTGAAATGACATGACATTTCACATCTCAAAAAGACTATGATTTCAAATAAGTAATGACTACTTTTTTAAAGCTATATAAACACACTCAAATAAACTATTCCAACAAGAAATGGATATGTGAGCTTATAACGAGAAAAATTCCTATTCGATACTTGAAAAAGAGCCTAGAAAAAGAAAGAGAAAAGAAAGATAAAAAGTCAAGAATAGCTCTTTGATAAAGAGTATCATCTAAGTGAAAAGAACAGAACATTCTGAGAATCCTTCATTCGTGCATTCATATCATTCTGAAGGTTCCATAGGAAGTATTGTAACTTTCTGTTATTTGTTGTATTCCTTCTTTGTTGAAAGAAGTAGACCTCTGAGAAAGAGGGTGTTGCCCTTCTCTGTTGAGAGAAGAAGACCTCTGTGAAAGAGGGTATTGTCTTTCTCTGTTGAGAGAAGAAGACCTCTGTGGAAGAGGGTGTGCCCCTTCTCTGTTGAGAGAAGAATACCTCTGAGGAAGAGGGTGTTGTACTATTTATCCGGTGACTCGGATGTTATAGTGGAAAGCTCAAGTGCTTTGCTTGGGGACTGGATGTAGGTCAGGGTTTTGACCGAACCAGTATATATTCTGTGTTTATGTGTTGTGCCTTTATTGCATCATATTTTTTATTTATCGATCTGTTTAATAATTCCCTATTCACCCCCCCCCCCTAGTGGAATTTCATTTGGTATCAGAGCAGGTTTGCTGGTTTCGACATAACAAGTCTTCCAGCACAAATGGCATCTACCTCCTATGCTCGTGATATTGAAGGTCAACACGCATCTCGTCCTCCTTTCTTCAATGGCTCCAACTATGGATACTGGAAGTGCAGAATGGCTATATTTCTCAAGTCCATAGATTTTGCTGTATGGAAAATTGTTGAGCATCCATACACATCTCCATCCACAGACTATAGCTTATGATCTGATGAAGAAAAGAAAATGGCAAATCTAAATGCAAAGGCTATGAATGCCTTATATTGTGCCATTGATCAGAATGAATTCAATAGAATATCTATATGTGAATCTGCATATGATATTTGGCATTCTTTGGAGGTTATTCATGAAGGAACCAACAAAGTGAAAGAAGCCAAAATCTCATCTCTTGTCAGAAAATATGAGTTGTTCAAAATGAACAAAGATGAACCCATCACAGAGATGTTCACCAGATTCACCAACATCACCAACGATCTGAAATCTCTGAGAGTAACCCACTCTCAGACAGAAAATGTAAAGAAAATCTTGAGATCTCTCACAACTGATTGGGAGAAAAAGACTACTGCTATTGAAGAAGCTCAAGATTTGTCCAAGCTTACCCTAGACGATTTAATAGGCAATCTTATGGCCTATGAAGTCCACATGAAGGAAAGAAGGGAAGAGGAACAACCTTTAAAGAAAACTCTAGCCTTCCCAGCCCTATCTGAGGATGAGGACTCAGAAAAAGAAACTGAGATTGCGCTACTCACCAGAAAATTCCAGTGCTATATGAGAAGGAACCGGCTTCCAAATAAGCACAAAGAAAGAAAAGACTCAAAGGAAGATTCTATGTGCTACCAGTGTAATAAGCCAGGTCACTTGAGACGTGACTGTCCTCTTCTCAAAAGAAAATCCAAGTCTGAGGAACCAAAGAAAAGGTTCTTCAAGAAAAAGGCTCTGCATGTGTGAACACCGCAAAATTTTCAAAATGTTGTAAATATCTCCTTTTTGCCCTTCTCCCCCATTCTTTGGGTAATTGAGTCAGTTCTAAATCTAAATTCCATTTTGTTTCTCAAATTTCGTTGAAATTAAATTCATTTTACATATCTGACTCAATTTCGGATCCGGATCCAGATCAAAATCTAAATCTGAGCTTCATTATCCAATTTTTTTAATCAATTTCTAAGAATTACCAGAATAACTTTTGAAAATCTCAGACACTTCGTCCGGTATCCGTTTGGATCCATCAAATTGTATTTCTCAATTCGAGGTTTAAAACTCGAATATTTTCTCGAAAACTTGGGTCCAAAACCCTTTCTTCTGAAGAAATTTCCCCGAAATGGTCTGAAATTCTCAGAAAAATACTTTTGTAAATATTTCTTAGAAAAATACAAAAAAAATTAGCGTTTAATCTTTGTTTTCATGTAAAAAAACTTAGATTCTGTTCCAAAAATACAAAAAATGGAAAAATCATGCAAAAAACCAAAGAAATTAGGAAAGACTACGTGGTTTTCAAAGATTTTGCCGAAAAAACTCACCCTTAACCACCTTTTTAGAAAAATCTGAAAAGGAGGCCCCTTTTTGAAAAAATTGATTTTTAATGTTTAAGGGTCGAGTTAGGGTTTTGAAAACCCTAACTCGCCTTCCTCCCTAAACACCCGATATCCCTCCATGGCCTCCATTGACCCCTCTTCGCAGAACCGCCTTCCTTATCCTCCGCCCTCGATCGCCATGGCCAGTGGCCTCCTCCGTTCATCTTCAACGGCCTCACAGGCCTTCCCCTCCAATCCCCTTCGTTCATCATCAACAACATCGCACGCCTCCATGTGCGTTCCTCCTTCCCGAAGCCTCCATGGCCTCCATCCACCATCCGCCCTTCATCTGCAACAACCCTGCCCACCCCTCTTCCTGAACCCTCGATCACCAAACCGTCGCCCAACTCCCAGTTCCTCCCCTTTTCTCTATAAAAAGGGCGCAAAAGGAGGAGAAAGGGGAGACCATTAACATTCACCAGGGGCTGACTTTCATCATCCGTGGTCGACACCCATTCTTCATCTCACTGAATCGGATACACCCGCAGCAGTACAAAGGAGGGTCACCTTCACCCCTCCATCTCGGCTCCTCCTTCGACGATCGCTTCTCCACCCTTCAGGCCTTGTTCTTCTCCCTTCTTATCCACCGAAGAGAGTTTTTCAACCCCAGCAACGAAAAGCAGAAGGTGAGGGATTCATCTTCTTCCATCTTCTTTCATATCATTTACCCCTTTTTTTTTTTTGTTTCATTGTATGCCTTCTGATTTTAAATAAACTTTCTCCCTTTATTTTGATCGGCTGAAGAAACTTTCATTTACCATTTTTATCCTCTGCATTTTTTTTATATGTCGTAAGGCGGTATAGGTATGATCGACCTGCATATAGCAGGATTGATCTACCTCTCGCCACAGCAATCAGGATGCTTCATTCTAACATAATTTCCCCTTTCAGTTTCCCTCTTGTACCTTGCAAATCGTTCCTTTTCTTTTATTATAATGAGATTCAAATGGTTGTTGCCGCACATTGTTAGCTATTTATAAATAATATTAATCTGCAGTTAGTATCGATCCTTCATTAAGAGTGGTTTGTAGCTCTTCTTTCTTCTCCCATTCAAGACACTGCTAGGCATTTACCATGTATGGCGTGGAGGCTATTGAGCTCTCCCACCGGATGATGCACTCAGGGGCAAAGTCGGTATCACCTTCAGTATTGTTCTGTATACACCTAGTCACATGGATATGACATCAAAGGGGGAAATATCTGAGACATCGAAAGTGTTCTATTGAAATATCCATGGAAGGTTATGACTGTATGATGAATTCTTATGGTCAGGCTGGTTTAATCCTTAACATGCATGGGAGAATTGGTTATATCCATCCATCCTGGGGATGAACGAAGCAAGTTAAAAAGAGGCAGTACAGGATGGCATTCCTGACTTTTCGTCCCCAGATTTTTTTTTACTGCTAATATGATAAAACAGGTATTGCTCCAGTTGCTTATCTTTGTGATATGTTTTTGTGCAGGTTTTATATCGCCTGAAATTTTATCACTAACCTTACATTTTTTTTTCTCCTTTCTTCAATGTCCTCTTTCAATTTATTCACAGAAATTTCTTTATTAGTAGCATCCCATGGTGTTTCACTAACATCGGCCTGCATCCCAGCATTAACCTGCATTTAGTTTTATCATCAGCATTCCATTTAATCGTCAATGCAACGTTTACAGCAATCTACAAATATAATGCTTGTAAGTATGTCCATTTGACGAATGCCCAGGTCCCTTGTATACCTGATCCACCAAGTATGTTTTGCCATCCGTGCTGTGAAATTTCAGCTGTAAGCATCATTCATCACCTAGTAGTTATCCTTCGTCAATGGATTTTCCTATACGTCATGTATGCCCTGCATATCATGTTAACCAAGAGTTCAGAAAGAATATGACAAATATTAAATGAGGTGGACAAAAACAAAAAAAAAAATTAGCCCTGTTAGGTTTGAATCTGTCTAAATAAAGGAGTTCACTCCAGATTTTCCTGCAAGCATATCTTGTGGGCCCAGGGCGAGAAATTGATGAGGAGTTCTGGAGCTTTGTGATGGACTAGATACAAGGTGAGTTACTAAAATTGGAAGGTCACTTGTCATTCTCGAAAAAGGGACGATTGTCAACGGTCTCTACTGTTTAAACGATTAGAAAGCTCATTGCAAAGATCTTTTGTTATAGATTATCAGTGATATATCATAATTTCTATTAACAATGTAGATTTTGCACAAGGGGATTCAATTTTTTTCTTTCAGTTGACATTCTGCTTTTTCTATAACTTTCCCACTCTACACACACACACTTCCATTGTTATAAGCATTCCCTACAGAAATTTCATGTTCATATATTTTTTTTTAATTACATCACCAGAAACTCATCTGTTAATACCCTTGGAGCCCATCTTGCTAAGGCCATTGAAAAACGACATCTGACTGGGTGAATATATATTCGTTGCAGGTTGTCAGTAAACTACGAACCATACCAGCTTACAACAGGTTTGAAATTTTCATTCCAGCATCCATCTTATCAATTGCTAGACTTAATATGAATTCCTGTTGTAAAACTTTGCTTAAATTTTCTTATGATTTGCTTAGAAGATGTTGGTTTTTCTGCAAAATGTCTGTCATAAGATTTACTTGGGCCCGCCATACCACTGCTACATCAAGATTGAGTGTTGTATAAAGCCACTGAGCTCTCGCCTCAGTACAGGGAAAATGAATGTGAATAGTGGATTCGATTTGCTAAAGAATAGCAAAATCTGATTTAGTGAAAAAAAAATCATCATCATGTGCAATCGCATACCTCTAAAGTCCTAATATATCAGGTAGGATCATTTCAATATGGATGGTCGAGTTTGGTCTAAAATATTGACTGAAAATATTTTGCCGGATCGGCTCAGATTGCCTTGATCCGCTTATTGTCAGATCACGCCTCTGCCTGTTGGTAAGACTGCCCAAGTGTATCGTGTCAGATTTTATGTTCATTGCCCATTGCGTATACAGTGGTTTTCGAGATTAGATGTTTGGTTCACCTTGCATAATATTTTCATACTAGGAACCGTATGTGTTTTGCTAAAATACCCTACATAGTCATTTACACCTCCCTTCTCATATAGTTGCACCCTGCACCCTTTCTTACCTTTTTTTTTTTTTTTGCAAACCACTACAATCCCCTGGATTGCCATTTTTTTTATATGGCAGCTCAGTGGACTGTTGTAAAATCGCTCCCCTCCACCTGTCATCTCTGCTACATAGCAGTATGACAGGCTCCATATCCTGTCACCATATCTTGATCTTCATATTATATGCATTCAGTCACTGCATATATACAGGCAACATAGTTTCTATACCTAGTAGCATGTTGATAGTGGTGTGTCTACCCTTCATCACTATGCTCTTGCTATAGGATTCAGCAGCGTCCAGCCTTCTTTGCAACAGTATCCCTCATCCACTACATCAACAATAGGGTAATCAAGGTATATCAGTATTATGACAGATATGGTCAAATGGCCATAACTCAATATACTTGGTTAGTGACTTGATCTGTAAACCTTATTGGTGTCAGCATTATGTTCATGTGCATGAAGTGTCCAGGAATATAATTCAGCCCTATTCACAGCAAATTTCAAGAACTATTGAAATACCTTGGGTGGGCATAAGGCATCTTCCTATTAGGCATGTACAATTATTTTTTTTTTCTTTCTTCTTTTCCTTATAAACATTAAGGCTTAAGTGATTTTTGGAGCCTTTTCTCATTTAAATACCAGTATCATGAATAGACATGAGCATTTCAGCATTAACACCTATATGACATGGGCAATTTCTCTTCTCTTTTCATATTAACCAAGTGTTTTGCAGGTAATATGTGGAAAATGTCATTATTAGGAATTGTAAATCCATGTACTCTAATAATTAGATCTTTAATGAAAATTTGTATTTCCTGCTTTAGATAGAATGAATGAGCATTGTAAATATCATAAATTACCTCTTTTCATGCTTTTTACCTTCATTTTCCAAAATCTCACAATGGTGAAACACGAATGACACGTGCACCATTTCGTAAGAGATAATAAATCCTAAGTTGATGATTTACATCAATGGCCATAGTCAGGATGTAAACAAGACTTAGTGTTTTTATCTTTTATAAAATAACACTGGATCCACACTAGATCCATTTTCAAAATTCATCATCTTTTCCCTAAATATTTTCTTCTTTTATCAGAATTTAACTTAAAATTAACTCAAAACATATACCAATGGCCATAGTCAGGGTATATTGAGAGTTAATTTCATCTTAAAATTCTATAAAAGCACCAAATGTGTTTCATTCTTCACCTGAATTTAAATACAGATTATTATATAATACATTCAATGACCATAGTCAAGGATGTATTATATCTTCAATCTTATTTTAATTCATTTAAAGAATGGAATAGCTTTTTAAAATCCAATTTCAAAAATTTAAATCCATTCATCATTTAGGATAAAATTGCATCATATTCTTAAATTTCTTTTTCATAAATCCAAGTAATTCTTTCCTTCATTTTCAGATCAAAATCCTATTCAAAAATTCAAATTCAAATCTATTTCTCAAAAGGATTCAAGAATTCAATTTCAAGGTCCCATTTGACTTTGAAACTTCAGAATCATCTTGTATTTCAAATTCCAAATTCTAAATCCAATTTAACTTTGAAATTCATTTGTATGTTCAAGATTCAAATTCTAAAATTCGTTTTCCAAGTTCAATTTAAACTTGGAAGTTCCTTATTCATCTCCTAAATTTAACTCCAAATCCATTTTAGGATCCAGGGTTCAACACTTATATTGGATCTCAGACTTCAGATCCAAACTCCATGTTAAGATCCAGAATCCAATTCTACATTTGGATCTCAGACTTCAGATCCAAATCCATCTTAGGATCCAGAATCCAACTTCACATTGGATCTCGAAATTACATATCCAAATCCATCTTAGGATCCAGAATCCAACTTTACATTGGATCTCAGACTTCAGATCCAAATCCATCTTAGGATCCAGAGTCCAACTCTACATTGGATCTCAGACTTCAGATCCAAATCCATCTTAGGGTCCAGAACCCAATTTTACATCAGATCTCAAATCCCAAATCTTAAATCCATCCAATTCCATTCCCAATTCTAGATTTCAAAATCCAAGTCTATTTCCAGATCTCACTTGAACTCCCCAAACCCATTTCTATTTTTAATACCATTTGATCTTCTCAGATCCATTTTTAAATTTCAAATTCAATATCACTTCCAAATTTCATCTTCCTTTCCTAAATTTAAGATCAAATTCAAAGTCCATTTCCGACTTTGAAACTTCACTTCCTTTCATTTCAAAACTTCAAAACATGCTTTCTCAGAATCAAGATTTATCCTTTCAAACTCTGATTTATTCTTCCAAAGACTTAGAACTTCTCTGATCTATCTGAAGTGCTAAGGTTAGATTCAGTCATTTCAAGTTCATCTCAGAAAACTTGGAAATTTTCAAAAAAACATCTTTTAAAAGGAGCATACAATCTTTGTATTGCACAAGTATGATTCTTTGTGCATTTAGAGTTAGAATAAATTCTTAGATTATATTTAGGCAAAGCAAAAGGCATAGATTTGATCATTGGTTCGATTACCCCTAGTAAAGGCACCAGGAACGGTCGAATCTCGTCTCTCCATTTTTCCCGCAAATATTTTCAAAAACGGAGGCGAGTAATTTTCTAAATATTTTTCAAATCAAGGTCAAGTGAAAACCCGCAAAAGAGTTCATCTTTTCTCTTTCTTTCTTTTTTTCTTCTCTTCTCTCTTTCTTTTCTTTCTTTTGTTCTTCTCCCTTCAAAAAGGAGGAGAATGAAGGTCAGAAAAGGGAAAGAGAAGGAAGAGAGAGAAACCGACGAAAGAGGAAAATTTTTACGATGATCACAGTTTTGGCGACCGAGATGGGACCCGTCTTCGTCCGGTCGAATTTATGCCTTTACTTTGCTTTTATATAATCTAAAGTCTTTATTCTAACATATGTCAGCTATATTTCCATGCAAACCTTAGGAGCCTAGACTCTGTCCTAAGCTGACATTATTGCATATAGGATCTAAGTATGGTTTGGTAGGACCATATTGAGGAGATTATCCATGTTCACATTACACTTAAGTCTTAAATACAACTCTCCTTAATTTTTAGGGATTGAATGCAAACAATGTATGCAAGTGTATGCTTCTTCTCATTTAAAATCTATCTCTTTAGGACTTGCATTAGAGCCTTCTGATTTTATTGCATGTTGATCATATTTTGAAAACATCCCTACCTATATTGTCCCGGTCTTCACGTTGCTGGGCTGTCTCACTGAACCATAGGATTAAGGTCCTACAAGCTATTTCAAATATTGCATATAGAGTCAGCCTTTAGGGAGTGCTGTGTGCGCATCCTTGTTTGTGCAGCTATGATTGTGTAATTTTTTATTGTATTCTCCTATATATGTCGAACTTTTTTTCAAAACACTGGGTGTATACTATTCAAAATTTTCCTCTATTTTTCAAAAACACCAGGTGTATATTTTTCCTTTACCTACATTCTTTTCTTTTCTTTTTGTGTGTCAAACATTTTCTTAAAACCCCTGGAAAGTCTTTTCCTAAGCCCCTTGGTCTTTCAAAAATTTCCATGAGTTGCGTCTATCCTCTTCTTTCATCAAAATCTGTCAGTAAGTCCTGCATTCTATCTGATTCTCTTCCTCTTTTTACAACAGTATCACTCCGATGGCATCCGAATCTCCCGATGCTATCTATCCTTGGGATCATGTCTTCTATCAGATAAGGGATGGAACCCCAAATCATCGGGTCATCCAGTCTCGTACCTTTTTCCCTCGGTGGTACTATTCTTGGTTCACCGCCTTCTCGCGTATGTTCCCAGACCACTTGGATGATTGTGGATTGAAGATGGCATCGGCAGTTGGCAAGCGAACCATCAACGGCAGTCTGATTCAAGCTATGGCAGAGCGGTGGAATCCGCGTACCTGCACGTTTTGGTTTCCGCGGGGAGAGATGACTTTGCTAATGGATGAGTTCAGTGATATCATGGGATTGCCAGAACCAGCTGGTCAGCCAGATGATCCAGTCGAGCAGCAATTCTTGATCAATGTCAAAGGGGTAGATGTTCGAGAAGCATTGGCCAGAACTACAGGGGGCAGATCCTGGCCTCTCACAGAGATCAACGGAAGTCAGTTCATCGATCTGTTCGAACTCTACAACAAGTATGGAGCCTATGAAGAAGTCGATACCTTGTCCCGGGCAGCAAAGGAAAGAATTCAGCACACCATGGTCCTATGCACAGTGGGGCTGGCATTCTTTCAGGATGGTCAGAATTTCATCGATGTCAGAGTCGCCCAACTCTTTCAAAGATGGGGAAGCAAGCACACCCGTCAGCTTTCAGTATCCATGGCAGCTCTAGCCTTTCTCTATAGAGGTTTAGCTCGCTTCGCCCTCAGAGAAACCATTTTGGTAGAAGGATGCATGTATGCCTTGCAGTCATGGTTCCTGCGACATGTACCGTCAAAAGCTAGTTCTTTCAGATTCAGCAACAAACAGCCGAAGTCAGCCATTCAGTGCCGAACTTTGATCGAGAAGCTACATCAGGAGGAAATCGTTTGGGATTTCTTCGACAGAAGAGAGACCGTTCCTCGGTACACCTATGCTCGTGACAAACGCTACAAACTGCTCGGCCCTTTCTTCTGCGTAGACTATCAGCCAGAGAGATGCCTCAGACAGTTTTCGCAGCAGCAGGTTCGTGTCAACACTCGCTTCCCGACAGGCCGCATGCCAGAGTTCGATCTACGGTCGGATCAGTGGTTCGGAGCATACCATGTCGCCAAATACACTTGGGACTCTTTCATTTCTTTGTCTATATTTCCCGGTCCTAATGTATCATCAGAGTATCGAGAATGGTGGCAAACTGTCTGCCCACCTCCCCTTTGTATTTAAATTTTGTCATTAATAAAAATGCAAACTTTTATTCTGATAAAAAGCTTTTATGGCCAAAAATCTTATTTTGTTTCATATTGTTACGAATTCATCCCCAGTGATGAGACCCATTTTTTGTATATTCTTTCTTCGATTATCTCTCGTCATGATAGACGACCTCACCTAGGTCATAAGGCGCATTTTGTTGCCACAAAAGGTGACACAATCGTTGCAAAAATGTGTGATAACCCATTCCCTGGTGGTGGGATAACTTACCTAAAAAGTTGTCTATCAATTCCTTCTTTCATATCTTTTCTCAAAAATCGCATTTTCAAAAAAATTTCCTCCGAACCCTAACCATTCCTTTTACCTTCACAGGAAATCACTGGCATTGGCAAAATGGTTGTAACGAGGGTAGGAAAAGAAACAGCTCCTCGACACAGCGACAACAAGGCCGAAGGGATAGATTCTCCCAAATCGGTCAGGGGACAGAATCAAGCAGATGATATAGATCCTGCCATGTATAATTTGTTCAAAAGAATGATGACTAAAATGATGTCCGAGTAGGCCGAGGCCAGTCAGAAAGAAGTTGCTCCAAAAAGCAATCCAAAGAAAAAGGCTGTAAAGAAACCAGTCAGGATTGTTAGAAAGAAAGTACAGCCCGACACCACTTCTGAAGAAACAAAATCAGCTGAAGAATCGGAAGAGGAAGAGCAATATGTTTATCATCAGAATCCTCCACCGCAGTTTGAAAAGACCGCTGCAGAGCCTGAATCAATCAACAAGCCCGTTCCGGTTAATGATCCGATGCAAGAACAGATGAAAGAAATGAATCGGGCCATCAAGGATATCCAGGCCAAGGGAAAACAAACCTATTCTGGTGAAGATTTTTATAATGGCCTGGACGGGGATGACAATCTGGAAAATCTCCATCGCAAGTTCCTTAAATTCGATGGAACTAGCAACCCTAAGGCTCATTTGGCCACCTTTTATGCCGAATGCGGCCGTTTTAGGAAAGACAATCGGGCGTTATTCATATGCTTTCCTCGCAGCCTAGAAGGGGTAGCAGCCAGGTGGTATGCAGACCACATTAATCCTATCGAACTACGAGAGTTCGATAAAGTCGTCAACTTGTTCATTGAGCGCTTCATGTTTAATGTCGAAGCCTCACCAACCCTCAATCATCTGTATAATTTAAAACAGATGGAGAATGAGAAAGCCAGCGAATTTATCCACAGGTGGAGAAGCACCTGTAATAGAATGAAAGTTCCCATCCCAGAGGAGCATGCCCTACAGATTATTCTGAATAATTTTGCCCAGCCTCTGAGGAACCTCATTTCTACATCGCCTGCTAAGTCATTCATCAAACTGATTGAGAGAGCCGAGTGGCTCGAGACCGGCCTGGATAATGGCATGTATGAGGGTTACCCTTTCGTCCGAGGAAACCCTGAGCAGAAGAAAAAGGCTCATGCTGCTTATTCCACGGATTTTCCCGATAACAGCAGTAGCTCTGGCAAAAAGAAAAGCAAGAAGAATCGCAGCAAGAACTCGGGGCATCCCAGGGCCGAAAGGACAAACTCGGCAGCCCAGAAAGGGAAATTTGTTAAGCCACAGCCCGCCCAACCAGTGCCCCAGCCAAAAGTAAAGCAGCCAGAAAAGCCGAAGCACGAAGGTTGGAGTTATGATCGGGAATTTTCAGCTTTAGAGCAGTCCCGCAAAGACATCTTAGAATATATGATGTTGAAAGGAATGATCAAACTTCCCAAGGTGGCAGATCCCCCCGTCGCTATGGGAAAATGGACGGATAAATTCTGCAAGTTTCACCGGACTGTGGGACATGACACAGAGCACTGTTTTGTCCTAAAAAACATCATCCAGGATTGCATCGACAAGAACATGTTAATAGAGGATGAAGAAGAACAGCCAGAAATCTTGTCCAAACCATTCCCCAAGCATTCAGTCTTAGTCATCACAGAGCAAAAATTTTCTCTGCAAGGTAGCATTCGACCATGTTCCGGATAGGACATTCAGGATCAACATCAGGTCCTAGTCCTTCGCCAAGCACAGTCTTCCGCCAAGAGGGCGGATGTCACTGCATTATCTAGCAAACCAACAAAGGCAACGACAGAAATTGCCAAGATAGTCCCGAGAATCCCGAAGCGCTTTATCAAGGCAGCTTCGAAGAAGGAAGAAGCTTCAGGGTCAGTCCAGAAACCAATCACTGCTTTGTCCAACGTTTCCATCCTGGACCTGACCCACGCTTCCCCAGAACACCAGCAAGTGCTAGAAGATCTGCTCAGAAAGATCAAAGTCAAGCCTAGCACGACTCCGCAAGATATGGCTCAGATCGTCAATCAGGACATGACAAATGCACCGATCACTTTCTCTGATGAGGATTTGCCAAAGCCTCATTCGTTTCATAACAATGCCCTTTACATAATGGTGCAAACCAGGGGCATGACAGTCCCGCATGTGCTCGTCGATGGAGGCAGCAGCCTCAATATCTGTCCAGAGATGACAGCCAAGGCATTGGGATTAAAAGAAGATGAATATACCCCGGATCCGATCACGATCTATGGTTTCGACAACCACGGGCAGACAGCCAAGGGAAAGATATTTCTCAAAAATTTTATCAACTATTCGGTGCATACGGTCCTGTTTCATGTAGTGAATGTGCCACCTACATACAATCTACTACTTGGGCGCACTTGAATCCACAACGCCAATGCGGTCCCATCAACCCTGCACCAGTGTATCAAGTGGTCGAAGGGAGGCATGATCACCACGGTCCTAGGAGAGGATCCGGAAGAACGACTCCCGCAGCCGATGATTCCCCGTCCTACTTTCACTACCGACATCCCGAGCATCCGGGAAGCCGAAGAGATTGATCTGAGTGAAAGTCTGGATATGCTAAATTTGAAAGAAGTTCAGCCAACAGAAAATGTCACCGCAGTAGTTCAGTGGTAGGGACCTCGCTTCTTCAAGCTAGGAGGACGCCTCGATTACACTTCGTTCAAAGATCACCCGCTTTTTCCTCAGTTCTCAAAAACAAGGAAAGGATTTGATCTTCTAATGAAGCACGATTACCAACCCTTCAGGGGTTTGGGCAGAAATGAGGACGGCATTCTGGAGCCGATCGTCCCCGCTCAGCATGTCACCGGCACAGGCTTGGGTTTCACAGGTCAGTCATCAGGCAGAAAGACCATCTTCGTCAAGGGAGCCCAGTGATGAAGACAATGTCAGTGTTTTCTGTTTTCTTTCCTTTCTGTCATCTTGTAAGGGCAAGATCCGCCCCAACTCCTTTCTTTTCTTTAAACGATCGCTTGTAAATATCAAAGTTTACTTCATCAATGAAAGGTTTGTTTTCTCTGTTCATCTTAGTGTACACAAATTCTCTGCTTATATCCTTGTCTATGTTGTCATTCTTCGTTTCTGTACAAAAGGCTATTTTTTTTTAAATAAAAATATCTTACCTCTTTTTCTCAAAAGGCCTTCTTTTCGCTTACAGGATTGCCGGAATCATGGCTCCTAAATCGTTCAAAAAGCTCGTTATCAATACCAACCCTTTTCAAAATAAACCGGCCAGAATCTGCAAGGCAAAGACAGAGACAAAAGTCAGTAAAATGACAGAGCGGATTGAAGAGTTGGCAGAATTCGACTCAACAATTCAAGATTTGCCAGAGTTTGCCAGCATTCAGAAGCAGGATGAGCCATCGTCGTTAGTTCAAGATCCAACGGAGGATGTCAATATTGGTTCAGAAGACGATCCAAGAATCCTCAAAATTGGTTCCAGTCTAAGTTTAGATGAGAAGGAAAGGCTCATCTACTTCCTCAAACAACATCAGGAAGTCTTCGCTTGGACTTATGAGGATATGCCAGGCTTAGACTCCAAGTTAGTCGAGCATCGCCTTGTGTTGAAGCCGGATTGCAAACCGATCAAGCAGAAACTAAGAAAAATGGATCCTCGGGTAGCACCGCAAGTCAAAGAAGGACTTGAAGATTTGTTAAGAGCAGGGTTCATTCGGACCATTGAATATCCAGATTGGTTGGCGAACATCGTGGCGGTTCCCAAAAGGAATGGCAAAGTTCGGATTTGTATCGATTTCAGAGATTTGAACAAAGCCACCCCAAAGGATGATTATCCACTCCCCAACATCGATCTTTTGATCGATAGCACGGCAGGCCATGCCATGTTCTCCTTCATGGATGGATACTCGGGCTACAATCAAATCAAATTGGCCGCTCGTGACCAATCCAAAACTTCCTTCACCACGCCTTGGGGTACCTTTTGCTATACAGTCATGCCATTTGGACTCAAGAATGCCGGGGCAACCTATCAGAGGGCTATGGCAGTGATCTTTCATGATCAGATGCACAAAAACATGGATGCCTATGTGGATGACATCCTGGTCAAATCAAAAGAAGGAGAAGATCATCTTGATGCTCTTGGCCAAGTCTTTGAAAGACTTATCCTCTACAAGCTGAGGCTCAATCCACAGAAATGCATCTTCGGAGTAGAGTCAGGCAAGCTACTTGGCTACATGATCAGCAAGAAAGGCATAAAGGTGGATCCTACCAAGGCAAAGGCGATCATTGATATGCCGCCTTCCACCAATCTTAAAGAGTTGCGAAGCCTTCAAGGTCGTAATTAGTCAATTCAGCGTTTTATTTCCAATTTGGCCATGAGATGCGAGCCCTTCAATCACTTGCTAAGAAAAGAAGTGAAATTTGAATGGGGACCAGAATGTGAGCTCTCATTTGAGCGCATCAAGCAATACCTTCTCAATCCACCAGTTCTGAAGCCACCCGAACTTGGAAAGCCGCTGCTCTTGTATATTTCTGTCAACCACAATGCTTGTGGCGGATTTCTTGCGCAGTATGAGGAAGGCAGCCGGATAGAGCATGCCATCTACTACATCAGCAAGACTTTCATCGATTACGAGAAGAGATATTCTCAGATGGAAAAGACATGCCTAGCCTTAGTGTGGATGTGTCAGAAGCTGAGACATTATCTAATGGCATCAGAGATCAAAATTTTGTCAAGACTTAACCCTCTCAAGTACATCCTTGAGCAGCCTTTTCTTACTGGACGGATTGCGAAATGGCAAGTCCTCCTGATGCAGTATGACTTGGAATATGTTTCTCAAAAGTCAGTCAAGGGTCAGTCCATCGCAGATCAGTTGGCAGATTTTCCGTTAACAGAAAAGATCAAAGCAGAAGACGATTTTCCTGACGATCGCATCTGCAGTGTTCAGGAATTTCTAGTCTGGACTCTATTCTTTGATGGGGCTAGGAATATGTCTGGTATAGGGATTGGGATCTTGTTGATCACTCCTGAAAAGGAGATGCTCCCTTATTCCCTCAAGCTCGATTTTCAATGTACTCACAACATGGCCGAGTATGAAGCTCTAATACAAGGCCTCAAGATTTTGCAAGACTTTGATGTCAAGAGAGTACATGCCTTTGGCGATTCATTGCTTGTTGTTAGCCAAGTTAATGCTGAATGGCAAGTTAAGGATTCAATGTTAATCCCTTATCAGAAGATTGCCTTAGCTCTCATAGGCAACCTTGAAGAATTTCAACTCAATCATGTCAAGAGGGAATACAATCACATAGCCGATGGCTTAGCCTGCTTAGGCTCTATTTTGTCTTTTAAAGACAGTGAATCCTGTTGTTCCTTCGAGATCGGTAGACTTGATCAACCTGCCTACATTCCAACTGAACAAGTGAACCAAGCCACCCAGAAAGAAAAGCCTTGGTACCAAGATATCAAAAGCTTTATCGAAACTGGTGAATTCCCACCAGGCATGCCACGAAGGGAGCAGCGTGCAATTCAACGCATGTCAGTCCGCTATTTCATCCTTGCCAATATTCTCTACCGTCGTGGTTTCAGTTCTGAGTATGCCAGATGCTTAGATGAGGGTGAAGCCATGGAAGTTGTCCGAGAGGCACACGAGGGAATTTGCGGTGGGCACGTCGGCTACCAAACACTCGTCAAGTAGATTATCCGCGCAGGATATTACTGGAAAACCATGCAGCAAGATTGCCATCGATTTGTGAGGAAGTGCGTCAAATGTCAGATGCACGCACCTTCCGTTCATGCGCCAGCCGCATACTTGCAATCCGTGATCTCTCCTTGGCCCTTTTCGATGTGGGCCTTTGATGTAGTCGGTCCGATCACTCCTTCGGCTTCTAATGGCCACCGATATTTCCTCACAGCTACAGAATACTTCACCAAGTGGGTCGAAGTTGTAACTCTGCGAACAGTAGAAGGCCGACATGTGGTTTCGTTTATTCATAAAAATCTCCTTTGTCGCTTCGGCGTCCCACATGACATTGTGTCTGACAATGGCAGTCATTTCAAGAATGAGAAGATGAAGACTTTTTGCTCGAAGTTCGGGATTCATCACCACTTTTCAGCTCCCTATTATCCCCAAGGGAACGGCCAGGCAGAGGCCACCAACAAGATTTTGATCCGCATTCTGGAAAGAACTGTGGAAACAGGCCGTGATTGGCACGAGAAGATGCACGATGCACTCTGGGCGTACCGAACCACCATTCGGACCCCAACCAATGCTACGCCTTCCGAGCTTGTTTATGGGACAGAGGTAGTGTTACCTCTCCACGTTCAGAAGCCCGCACTCAAGTTTGCGTCGCTCATTGAACTTCCGTTTGATCAGTATCAGCAGCAGAGATTGGTACAACTTGATCTATTAGACGAGAAAAGACTCAAGGCAGCAGAGCACGCTCAGGCCTATCGTCAGAGGATAGCTAGGCACTACGCCAAATCAGTTATTGAGAGAAGATTTCGAGTCAATGATCTTGTGCTCAGATCGACAGCTCATCTCAAGCATCGGCCAAAGGGAAAGTGGTCGCCCAATTGGGAAGGCCCTTATGTGGTTAAAGAAGCACTGCCTCGCAATTCTTATCGTCTGATCAACGCAGATGGAGTAGAACTGCCCGATCCTATTAATGTTTTACATTTGAAAAGATTTTACACTTAAATTGCTCGTCATAGCCTTTTGTACTCCTCAGAAGTCTTTTCAAATAAAGCAATATTCTTCTCACATTCCTCTCCATGATACTGGGACATTTTATTTTGATCTATACTTATTTTCCTTCATCATGATGCAGGCAGGATCAGACGAATCCTTTTCCTAAAAACCTTACCAATTCTTTGCTAACAATGGTTATCTTTATTAAATTGCGTTCATCTTATTCTCTTTTCAAATTTTATCAGTTTGTCAAAATTTCATCAAGTTTTATCAATTTTACTAAATTTTATTCCTTAAAACCCCCTTCAGGTTAAGGGATAAAACCTGATGCCTCTTTTCAATGAGGTATTCTTTTATTTTCCCCCTCAGGTTAAGGGAAAAACCTGACCCTTGTTGTCCAAGGTATTCACATTCAGGATAAGGGATAATCCTGATACCCCTCATAGGAGCATCACTGCTACCCGTGAGAATTCTTTTTCAAAATAAATTTTCAATAAATCTCTTTAAATCCTTCTCCATTTTATAAATTCTATTCTTCTTCAGGTTAAGGGATAAACCTGAATTATTTCCCATAAATTCTTCAATTCACCTCCAATTTTGTTCTATGCTCCCTTAGGATAGGGGAAAACCCTGAGGCCATCATAAATAAATTCGGATCTTAGGCCACCGTGGGTCAAGGATCTCGAATGAATCTCTCATCTTCATCATCAAAATCTATTCATGCTTTTGTCAATCCTTCGAGTTTTGACTTCCGAATTGGAATTATTTCCTTCCTATTTGAGTTCTGACTTGGATTTTCCTTTTTATATATCCTTATTTTTGAAGTCTCAAGTTTCGACTTGAACTTCCTTTTGAATCCAATGCTCGTGTTGGACAAATCATTGTTTTGAGAATTCGAATTTTTCCAAACTCAATTCTCACTTATTTAAAAACCGGGTTCCGACTCGGATTTTCCTTTTTGTATATTCTTATTTTTGAAGTCCCAAGTTCCGACTTGAACTTCCTTTTGAATCCAATGCTCGTGTTGGACAATTCATTGTTTTGAGAATTCGAGTTTTCGAACCCGATTCTCACTTTCTTTCTTGTATTTAAAAACCGGGTTCCGACTCGGATTTTCCTTTTTGCATATTCTAATTTTTTTGAAGTCTCAAGTTCCGACTTGAACTTCCTTTTGAATCCAATGCTCGTGTTGGACAATTCATTGTTTTGAGAATTCGAGTTTTTGAACCCGATTCTCACTTTCTTTCTTGTATTTAAAAACCGGGTTCCGACTCGGATTTTCCTTTTTGCATATTCTTATTTTTGAAGTCTCAAGTTCCGACTTGAACTTTCTTTTGAATCCAATGCTCGTGTTGGACAATTCATTGTTTTGAGAATTCGAGTTTTCAAACCCGATTCTCACCTTCTTTCTTGTATTTAAAAACCGGGTTCCGACTCGGATTTTCCTTTTTGCATATTCTTATTTTTTTGAAGTCTCAAGTTCCGACTTGAACTTCCTTTTGAATCCAATGCTCGTGTTGGATAATTCATTGTTTTGAGAATTCAAGTTTTCGAACCCGATTCTCACCTTCTTTCTTGTATTTAAAAACCGGGTTCCGACTCAGATTTTCCTTTTTGCATATTCTTATTTTTGAAGTCTCAAGTTCCGACTTGAACTTCCTTTTGAATCCAATGCTCGTGTTAGACAATTCATTGTTTTGAGAATTTGAGTTTTCAAACCCGATTCTCACCTTCTTTCTTGTATTTAAAAATCGGGTTCCGACTCGGATTTTCTTTTTCGTATATTCTTATTTTGGAAGTCTCAAGTCCCGACTTTAACTTCCCTTTTCCAATACTCATATTGGACAAATTATTGTGAATTCGAGTTTTCACACTCACTCATTTCTTCCCCTTCAGGATAAGGGATAATCCTGAAACACCGGCAATCACTTCTCGCTTAATTCTCAAGTGTCTTCGAATGTCGGTCTCATTTTCCAATTCTCCTGTTGAAGCACCCAGTGCTCGTGCTTGTGTGCATTTCGAAAACCCAGTGCTCGTATTGGTGTGGATTTTCGAAAAACCCAGTGCTCGTACTGGTATGCATTTTCAAAAATCAGCGCTCGTGCTGGGGCATTTCTTTGAAATCCAGCGCTCGTACTGGAACATCTAGCGCTCGTGCTAGTGTTTGGCTGACTAATCAATTAGCCATTCAGGTCCAGCCTTTGAGCTGACCAAACATCATCATTTCAAGCTATAAATTCTCAATTTCAACCTTCGGGTTATCATTTCTCAATCTTTTCTTGCGAAGGACCCTCTTCAGGGAGAGTTCGAGGGAGCTCGTTCCTTTCGCATGCAACCATATTTCGATCGCAAGAACCCTCTTTTAGGGAGAGTTTGAAGGGACTCATTTTCTTCGCGAACAGTTTGCAAAACAACAACCAACTTTACACAAAAGAACCCTTTTTGCTAGGGAGAGCTTCGACGGAAGCTCGTTTCTTTTTGTGGCCCCATTTTTCTCATCTTTGGCCAACCCCTTCACAGAGGACCCTCTTCTAGGGAGAGTGTGATGGACTCGTTCCTCTGCGATACTTTCTCAGCTTTGTTTTCTGGCCGCCTTTCCATAAGAGAAGCCTAGAGATAGGGAGTTTTGACGAAAGCTTAATTTCTCTTCGAAAGTTCCGTTTTGCAAACACCTCCTCTTTGGGGAAGAGAGGAGTATTTCCAACTTCCCATTCAGGTAAGGGCTTAAGCCTGAGTCTCTCTTTATAGGGAAAAAGAGAGGAGAATTTTGTCACGGACGTGTCGACTCAATATCAAGCGATTTCTTTCATCAGGGATTTATAGAATACTTTTGCCAATTTGCGATCAAAAGTCATTGTTGATCTCAAAATTTTCATCACATAAAAGAATTATCTCAGGCTACCTTTAGTATTATTTCCAAAAGAGCAAGACTTTTGCGAAATAAGAACTAAATTCAAGCTGTTTCTATTGGTCAACCAAGAGGATAAAGAAAAAATCTTCGATATGACCGGCAAAGGAAAATTCAAGGATGTTGAAAAGCCATAAAAGAACTGATATTGATCATAGCTATGGCACATTCTTAAAGATCATTCTTCTGGCAGTAAGACAGTGGAAATATCCTGGGCAGTAAAAAAGAACCTACCCAACCCATATATCCTCAGTCGCCTAAGCTGCAATCAAATATCCGCAAAAGGGATCTCTCAATTGTCGTCAAGATGAAGGCGAATTAAGCGAGTAGATTCCCGGGGCCAAAGAAGATTTGAAACATCTCCAAGATGACGGAGTTTGTGACGGATCTTCCAGGGAAAGTTCAAATCACTGTCGAGATGAAGGCAGATGCGATGAACCTACCGACAAACCCTAAAAGATATTTGATTTCTGCTATCATTTAGAGATTTCAACCCAAGAACCAATGTCATAATTCCTGAGAAAGAAAAAGAAGGATCGGAGCATCTCCAAGATGAAGGAGTTTGTCACGTACCCTTCCTCGAAAAAGAGAGAAAAGTCAGGACATCTCCAAAATGAAGGAGGATGTAAAAGAATCCAGAAAGGATCCGTGATTCAAAAGAGTGCAAAAAGATCATCATGGGAAATGCTCAGGATATCAAACTGCCCGAAACTGTCAAGAATCATCTTTATCTATGTGAACTTCATTATCAATATCTTTTCACTTAATTGCTTTTATGAAGCTAAGAATGTTTCCTCTCTTTTCATGTCAAGGGAATTGATATCTTCCTCGAAGAAACTCAACAGCAAACAAATTTGAATTTGATTCTTAAATTCTACAGAGTTAGCCTTGTTGGAATTAATACTCTAGGAAGAAAGAGGTGATATTTCCACACATGAGCATAATTCATTTATTCTGAATCAACTACAAATTTTGGCATCTTATTGGCAATATTTTCTAATAATTCCAACATGAAGTGTGAGCTTGAGATCGTTTTTGACGTATCCTGACGTCATCCCTCCTTAGGACTGAAAGGTCCTTCCCTTCCGTCTGATCTGAGCACTCTCAGATTCGCACACTTCTCGGTGTTCCCCACTCTCTCGCCTTAGACGGTTCCCGCTCAGGATAAGGGTTAAACCTGAACTTTTTGCAAAAGATCTGTTATTGTCAAAAGCTATTTTCAGTCTCAGCAATGAGGCGCCCAAGAACAACCCCTTTTCAAGCTTTAGGGACCCCCATTTTCATTCTTTTGCAAAAATCCCTCATGGACTTGTTGTGCAAAGTCTAGAGGCCCATTACGGTCTTCCTCGCTCCCCGAGGATTCTATATCCATTCAGGCTAAGGATTAAACCTGTTACCTCGCTCCTCGAGGTACCACCCAAAACTTCTGCGAGAGGTCGTCTGTTTTTAGAAAGCTGATTTTAGTCTCAGCAATGAGGCGCCCAAGATCATCCATTTTCCAAGCTTTAGGGAATCCCTTGATTTTCTCTTCTCGAAAACCCCTTCTGGATTTGTTTGTCCGAATTCCGAAGGCCCCGTCATGGTTTCTTCATCCGAGGATTCCGTATCATCGCCCCTTTCAGGTTAAGCCTAAACCTCACTTCACGAGGTACCTTCCGTTCAGATTAGGGTTAAACCTGAGTCCCATTTCCGACTAGATGTCCTTTCTAGTTCCATCACGGTTTCTCCATTCGAAGATTCTGCATCATCACCCATTCAGGTCAAGGGTTAAACCTGAATCTCGCTTCGGCGATGCATTTGTTGTCCCATCACGGTTTCTTCACTCAAAGACTATGTATGGTCGTCCCTCTCAGGATAAGGGTGAAGCCTGAACCTCGCTCCGCGAGGTACCTTCCTTTTAGGTTTGGGTTAAACCTGAGCCTCGTTTAGACGAGGTAATCCTTTCCGTCCCATCATGGTTTTCCCCACAAAGGAATCCGCGCTCTTCGTGCATCCATCCAGGAAAGGATCATCCTTGAGTTTCATCTTATGAGGCATTTCCCTCAAAATGTCCCATCGAGGTCCGTTTATGTTTCCTTTCCCCATCCAAATTATCTTGATCTATCTTCGTCCCATCCAGGTCAAGGGCTAAACTTGAGTCATTCCAAAGGGCCGATCTTGTCTCACCCACGAAACTTGATCAAAATTCTTATCTTTCACCATCCATGGGACTTTCACCCAAAGTCCCATCACGGTTTCCTCACTTCTATCATTCAGTCGTATCATTGTCGAGGATTTCATCCCCCCAGGACCATTCAGGATAAGGTTTTAAGCCTGAAAAGCCGTGTTTTCAATATAAATTCTTCCACACCCAGTGCAGATCGGCTGACTGGGGTATTTTTCAAAATTTGGAGTGTTTCTTTGCCACTAAGCTCGGCTTTCAACCGGCTCAGTAGCAAAGAGGGGCATCTGTGAACACCCCAAAATTTTCAAAATGTTGTAAATATCTCCTTTTTGCCCTTCTCCCCCATTCTTTGGGTAATTGAGTCAGTTCTAAATCTAAAATCCATTTTGTTTCTCAAATTTCGTTGAAATTAAATTCATTTTACATATCTGACTCAATTTCGGATCCGGATCTAGATCAAAATCCAAATCTGAGCTTCATTATCCAATTTTTTTAATCAATTTCTAAGACATACCAGAATAACTTTTGAAAATCTCAGACACTTCGTCCGGTATCCGTTTGGATCCATCGAATTGTATTTCTCAATAAGAGGTTTAAAACTCGAATATTTTCTCAAAAACTTGGGTCCAAAACCCTTTCTTCTGAAGAAATTTCCCCGAAATGGTCTGAAATTCTCAGAAAAATACTTTTGTAAATATTTCTCAGAAAAATACAAAAAAATTAGCGTTTAATCTTTGTTTTCATGTAAAAAAACTTAGATTCTATTCCAAAAATACAAAAAATGGAAAAATCATGCAAAAAACCAAAGAAATTAGGAAAGACTTTTGCCGAAAAAACTCACCCTTAACAACCTTTTTAGAAAAATCTGAAAAGGAAGCCCCTTTTTGGAAAAATTGATTTTGAATGTTTAAGGGTCGAGTTAGGGTTTTGAAAACCCTAACTCGCCTTCCTCCCTAAACACCTGATCTCCCTCCATGGCCTCCATTGACCCCTCTTCGCAGAACCGCCTTCCTTATCCTCCGCCCTCGATCGCCATGGCCAGTGGCCTGCTCCGTTCATCTTCAACGGCCTCACAGGCCTTCCCCTCCAATCCCCTTCGTTCATCATCAACAACATCGCACGCCTCCATGTGTGTTCCTCCTTCCCGAAGCCTCCATGGCCTCCATCCACCATTCGCCCTTCATCTGCAACAACCCTGCCCACCCCTCTTCCTGAACCCTCGATCACCAAACCATCGCCCAACTCCTAGTTCCTCCCCTTTCTCTCTATAAAAAGGGCGCAAAAGGAGGAGAAAGGAGAGACCATTAACATTCACCAGGGGCTGACTTTCATCATCCGTGGTCGACACCCATTCTTCATCTCACTGAATCGGATACACCCGCAGCAGTACAAAGGAGGGTCACCTTCACCCCTCCATCTTGGCTCCTCCTTCGACGATCGCTTCTCCACCCTTCAGGCCTTGTTCTTCTCCCTTCTTATCCACCGAAGAGAGTTTTTCAACCCCAGCAACGAAAAGCAGAAGGTGAGGGATTCATCTTCTTCCATCTTCTTTCATATCATTTACCCCTTTTTTTTTTTTGTTTCATCGTATGCCTTCTGATTTTAAATAAACTTTCTCCCTTTATTTTGATCAGCTGAAGAAACTTTCATTTACCATTTTTATCCTCTTTATTTTTTTTTATATGTCGTAAAACGGTATAGGTATGATCGACCTGCATATAGCAGGATTGATCTACCTCTCGCCACAGCAATCAGGATGCTTCATTCTAACATAATTTCCCCTTTCAGTTTCCCTCTTGTATCTTGCATATCGTTCCTTTTCTTTTATTATAATGAGATTTTTTTTTTGTTCCATGCGCCACTTGCATCTGGATCATCTTACATTATCAGATGCTCACCATCATTACATTCAAAATAGGGTTCATACCTCATTCGCACGACATTTCTCTTGACTTCTGCCTCCTGTGGATATCCAAGTTATTACACGTTGTTAGCAAAACACAAAATCTTCTGTAGCTCTATTTCTTGCTGTCGTGAGCATTTTGATTTAAAAATTAAGTCTGTAATTGACAGTTGGAACATTAGCTCATATATATACATAAACCTTCCCCTTAATGCTCGTATCCGAAATTCGTGGAGAAACAGCATATCGTCTCCAACTTCATCTCAGGGGATCAGCGGTGGTGTCAGCAGTGGTGTCATTAAACCAAACTCTATCGAGCCTATCCTTTGCTCTATTTTAAATAACTGCTCTGTACATTCTACCATTGTTTTTAGGGTGATTTATCATCTTGATTTCATTATAATCCTGTATAAGCACTAGTTGTTAAATTTTTACCATTTTCTTTACCCTGTCTAATATTTTTAACATCAGTTTCTGTCATGTATAAATTCCACTATTCGTCATACAGGAGGAGCCTCGCAGTCTGTGGTGTTTTCCTTTCGGGATAGTAATGAGTTAATAATAGTGTCACATCCATCATATATTAAGTACTGTGGCTGAAGGTAGTATATAAATTTTTTGCATTGTAAAAGGGAAAAGAAAGAGGTAGGATTCAAATGGTTGTTGCCGCACATTGTTAGCTATTTATAAATAATATTAATCTGCAGTTAGTATCGATCCTTCATTAAGAGTGGTTTGTAGCTCTTCTTTCTTCTCCCATTCAAGACAATGCTAGGCATTTACCATGTATGGCGTGGAGGCTATTGAGCTCTCCCACCGGATGATGCACTCAGGGGCAAAGTCGGTATCACCTTCAGTATTGTTCTGTATACACCTAGTCACATGGATATGACATCAAAAGGGGAAATATCTGAGACATCGAAAGTGTTCTATTGAAATATCCATGGAAGGTTATGACTGTATGATGAATTCTTATGGTCAGGCTGGTTTAATCCTTAACATGCATGGGAGAATTGGTTATATCCATCCATCCTGGGGATGAACGAAGCAAGTTAAAAAGAGGCAATACAGGATGGCATTCCTGACTTTTTGTCCCCAGATTTTTTTTTTACTGCTAGTATGATAAAACAGGTATTGCTCCAGTTGCTTATCTTTGTGATATGTTTTTGTGCAGGTTTTATATCGCCTGAAATTTTATCACTAACCTTACATTTTTTTTTCTCCTTTCTTCAATGTCCTCTTTCAATTTATTCACAGAAATTTCTTTATTAGTAGCATCCCATGGTGTTCACTAACATCGGCCTGCATCCCAGCATTAACCTGCATTTAGTTTTATTATCAGCATTCCATTTAATCGTCAATGCAACGTTTACAGCAATCTACAGATATAATGCTTGTAAGTATGTCCATTTGACGAATGCCTAGGTCCCTTGTATACCTGATCCACCAAGTATGTTTTGCCATCCGTGCTGTGAAATTTCAGCTGTAAGCATCATTCATCACCTAGTAGTTATCCTTCATCAATGGATTTTCCTATACGTCATGTATGCCCTGCATATCATGTTAACCAAGAGTTCAGAAAGAATATGACAAATATTAAATGAGGTGGACAAAAACAAAAAAAAAAATTAGCCCTGTTAGGTTGGAATTTGTCTAAATAAAGGAGTTCACTACAGATTTTCCTGCAAGTATATCTTGTGGGCCCAGGGCGAGAAATTGATCAGGAGTTCTGGAGCTTTGTGATGGACTAGATACAAGGTGAGTTACTAAAATTGGAAGGTCACTTGTCATTCTCGAAAAAGGGACGATTGTCATCGGTCTCTACTGTTTAAACGATTAGAAAGCTCATTGCAAAGATCTTTTGTTATAGATTATCAGTGATATATCATAATTTCTATTAACAATGTAGATTTTGCACAAGGGGATTCAATTTTTTTCTTTCAGTTGACATTCTGCTTTTTCTATAACTTTCCCACTCTACACACACACACTTCCATTGTTATAAGCATTCCCTACAGAAATTTCATGTTCATATATTTTTTTTTAATTACATCACCAGAAACTCATCTGTTAATACCCTTGGAGCCCATCTTGCTAAGGCCATTGAAAAACGACATCTGACTGGGTGAATATATATTCGTTGCAGGTTGTCAGTAAACTACGAACCATACCAGCTTACAACAGGTTTGAAATTTTCATTCCAGCATCCATCTTATCAATTGCTAGACTTAATATGAATTTCTGTTGTAAAACTTTGCTTAAATTTTCTTATGATTTGCTTAGAAGATGTTGGTTTTTCTGCAAAATGTCTGTCATAAGATTTACTTGGGCCCGCCATACCACTGCTAAATCTCGATTCTATGAAGTCAACCTCGTTTGGAAGTAATACTTCAGGTAGAAAAGAAAGAATATTTTTGCAACAATATGTATCATCTTCAAATAGTTTGAATCAACAACAGAATTCTCAACAGTTTGACAGTATTTTCTAGCTATTCTGGCGTGAAGTGAGAGCTTGATGTCTGTTTTTTATACATCCTGACACCAATTTTTAAATCCCTCTTAAGGACGTGATTCCTTCCCTTCTTTTTATAATTTGAGAGCGTGAGCTCTCAGATTCACACACTTCCATGTGTCCCCACTGTCCCACCATAGACAGTCCCATTTCTGTTCGAGGTTGAACCACCAATCATTTTCTCGCAAAAGGCCAGTTCAAAAGCTAATTTAGTATCAGTAATGAGACGCCCAAAATCAATCCCTTTTCAAGCTTTAGGGACCTCATTTTCCTTCCTTTTGCAAAACCCCTGTCGGATTTATTATGCAAAATCCGAAGGTTCCATCACGGTCTCTTTTTTCGAGGATTCCGTCCATTTTCCGCCCAATCAGGATAAGGGTATAAACCTGAGCCTCATTCAAAGAGGTATTTCATTTTCCACCCGATCAAGATAAGGGTACAAACCTGGGTCTCATTTCTATGAGATATTTCATTCCCCAATCAGGTTAAGGGTCAAACCTGAGCTTTGTTCCATATGAGGTATTTCTGTCCCATCCAGGATAAGGGCAAAACCTGAACATCACTCTCGCAGAGTGAATCTTTCTTCATTCTCCATTTCATATCTACCATCTTCATCAGGGCTAATTTCCTCACGCCTAGTCAAATCCTTCTAACTGGGGCATTTAATATAGCCCACATTTGGTGTGTTTTTCTTTAACACTAAGCTCGGCCACAAGCCGACTTAGTAACAAAGAGGGGCATCTGTAAACACCCCAAATTTTTACTCACCTTTTTGACATCTTCATCAATCATCACATTTCGGTTCTCTGAAATCACTAAAGGGAAAAATTGTTATTTTCTGAGTTTAGACCTTGTAGAAAGTCCAAAATTTCATTCCTAAGTATCAAAATTTTTATATTTAGGCTCAGAAATACCTTCAAACTGCAAAACTTTCAAAATTCTACTCTTGACAAAAAGCTAGAATTTCCCATTCCTGATTCAGAGTAGTATTTCTTGAAACATGTCTTTGCATAGCATTGCATAACCATTTCATATCATTTCATTGCACAACATGTCACTTCGAGGTCCAGAAACTCTCGATTTCAAAATCCTCAATCCAGATTCGAGTTATAACTCTTTTCAAAATTGATTTCAAAACCCTGGGTCTTCAAAATTGCCAATCTTTCCCATTTTACCCCCAGGACTCTGAATTACAAAAGATTTTCTCTAGAAAACAATCTGGATATTTTGATATTGATTTTAAATTTATAAGATTTTATCTCAAAACTTTTGCAAAAAGACTTTAAATCTCTTTCTAAAATTTCAGTATTTTTTTTTATATATACATATTTTAGCCTTGAAAACCCATTTTCTTCCAAATTCTTGAAAAAAGACAAATTTTATCTCATATTATAAAAATTCCAAAAAGAAATTATTTCTTTTGCTTTTTATTTTCAAATAAATGGTGTGGGACCCGCCTTGAACTAGCATCACACTCAGATTCTCAGGTATGTTTCTTATTTTCAAGCGGGGTCCACCCGGAGATGGCACCAATTTTGCAAATTCCTCTTTGTAATTTTTCAATGTTATTTATCTTATAAAATAGTTAGTGGGCCCACACACATGTGGCGCCCCACTTGAAAATAAGAGATTTGCCAAACAAAATAAAACTTTATTTTCAAAAGAATTTTAAAGTTGGCTGAGGTGAGATTTCCGTAAAAAAAAGCCTTCTATTTATTTCACTATTCATTTTTTTTTTTAGAAGCAACCTTAGATGGCGCCACAGCAAAAAAAAAAAATCCTAAAATGTTCATTTTACCTAAACTTTAGGTAAATGAACCAATTTTTTTTAAAATCATAAGATTTCGTCCCCTTTTGAAAACGGCGGATTTTCAAATCATTCAAGTTTCAGTTTCAAAAGTTTTCAAAAGCTATAACAAGCAATTTTTTTTGAAAAGAGGCTCAAAAGCTTTAAAAACGGATTTTGGGGATGGAAAGAAAGGATGGGGGAAGCTGGCCGATTGATTTTTTTCCCTTTTTGGTTTTCGCAGGTACCTTCCTCTCAGCGTGGAGCTCTTTTCTCCTCTTCTATGCAGAAGGCCGATCCCTTTTTCACCTCCTCACATCTCGGCTAACAGGAGGCAGACCTCCAATATTCTGACCATTACCCCTGTTTCCTCCAGGCGCTTTGGGAAACTTTGCAAAACCCTCAATCAGACGCCCACTACCGCTGCAATACCAGGAACCAGAAGGAGACCATCTCCCTCTAGAGCTCCAGTCACGATCGAGTGAACCTGCAAGGTATACAAAAGCAATATTGCCTTCTTCCCATCGATCTTGGATATTGTTTCTAGCTTTCAAGAAACACGTTTCCAAGAATCATCATTCAGAAGGTGCCCACTCTAAAGCGTTAGCTCATTACCCCTGTTTGCAAATTTGGTGATTATGCAGCATATTCATATTATGTATATGGCAAATCCGTTGCACCTTGTTTGCAACACTGGTTGTCTTCTATATTGGTGATCGATGATGCCTCGCAATGGCATCATTGGTCCCCCCTTGAGTATCATATTTTGACAAAAAGCAATAAAAGAAAATCTGATTTTCTGCAATAAATCTGATTTTCTGCAATAAAGCTTGATTTTCTGCAACAATAAAATCTGATTTTCTGTAATAAAGCTTGATTTTCTGCAATAAAACAAACTTGATTTTCTGCAACAAAATCTGATTTTCTCCAATAAAATCTGATTTTCTCCAATAAAATCTGATTTTCTGCAACAAAGCTTGCTTTTCTGCAACAAAATTTGATTTTCTGCAATAAAACAAGCTTGATTTTCTACAATAAAGCTCGATTTTCTGCAATAGAATTTGATTTTCTGCAATAAAACAAGCTTGATTTTCTGCAATAAAGCTTGATTTTCTGCAACAAAATTTGATTTTCTGCAACAAGTTTGATTTTCTACAACAAAAAAAATCTTTTTATCATAAAGCCTTTCTTTGATTTTTGCTGCTTCCCATATCTTTCCTGTTTTTTTTTATATGTCTTCTTGTTTTGCAATGACGTTGCCTAACTTTCTTACATCTTACTGTTCCCTGCATCTCTACATGATTTTTTTTATTATTATTACCAGCATAGCATATCATGGGTTAAACGGGGTCCCAAAGGACTCTTCGTAAAGTAAATGATGTCGTTAACCAAGGCATTACAATTTTTTTTTTATGGCGATAGTTCCGGTCAAAATTTTCCCTACCCATATATCAATCAATGCAATCATATAGTTTTATGTATTCTGTGTGCCTAATGTTTTTTTTTTTCTGTTTTGTCTTACTTTAGCAAAATCCTGGATGAAACGTCTTCTAAAATAGAAATTTATGTTATAAACGTTCAGATTGTCCTTTAGGTCTGTATGGTTAATTATTTAAGAATCAATGAATTTATACATTATGTTGTACTCATACCAGATTTTATTCCCAACTCACTTTACTTTTCAAATTTTCCTTCTCGCATCTTCTTTTCTATTCTTCAGTAGTGATCATTATGCATATGTGGAGAGATTGTATTTTCTTACACAGCATCATCTGTATCATATCAGTTGGTTGCACTAAGGTGCTCCAAATCTCAGAATTTTCTGTTATGGATTCAGAATTTTCTGTTATGAACTCATAATTATCATTTAGAAAAATCGAGTCCAACTCGAATTTCTGCTCCTCATCTAATATTCGGTTATGCTCAGCTGTTTGGAAAACTCAAAGATAAACTTACCATTTGACTGAATATACCGGATAGGCGCCAGCTCCTCCTCCATCGATGAAGGCACCAATGGGGCCTTGGATGGATACAATAAATTGAATTCTTCAGAGTGCGTGCCCTTGGGCTAAAACTGTGACCAGGTGTTCTCATCGCAAAATTTTTCCCCTCCCTTGCGAGAAAGAGATGAATTTCGCGAGTCAAACTCGACCAAAGTTTTGAAAATTGTTTTGAAAATTTACTCGCCTCCATTTTGAAAATTTGCGGGAAAATTCCATGGAATGGGATCCGCCTGTCGGTACGAGGTTCCACCGTTCCTGGCGCCTTTACCAGGGGTAATTGAACCAAGGACCAATTATGTGCTTTAACTTGACTCAAATATCTAAATTATGCTCTATTTTTCCTAGAATGCACAAAGAATCAGGCTTGTGCTATGGAATTTTGAAAAATGCAAGTTTGAGAAAATATGATGTTTGCTTTGAAAAATTGAAATGCATTTAGAAAAGGACTGGAAAATGCTTGAAAATGGAATTCCTGGGAAAATCATTAAATTTTATTGGAAATCAGAAATTTGCATTGGAAAGTGATTTCTGAGGAAAATTTGAACTTTAGAAAATCGATTTTGAAATTTGGAATTGTTTTTCTGAGAAAATGGATTTAAGAATTCTGAGAAAATCTAAGAAATTCATTGGAAAATGACTTTTGAAATGGAAAATGAATTCTCAGGAAAATTGGAAAATATGAGAAAATGAATTTCTGAAAACTTGGGATTTTGAAATTTGAGAATTTGAAAACATAGGAAAATCTTGATTTGAACTTGGGAAATGCTTTGAAATGTCATTTGAAAACTTAGGATTTTAAGAAAATCAGATCCTGAGAAAGACTTGGAAATTCTTGAGAAAACTGAATTTTTTTGAAATTGAACTTGGAAAATGAATTTGAAAACAATGCAATTTGAATAATATGAATGAATGAATATGAATTTAAAAAGGGAATTTCATTGAGGAATTGAGAAATCCTTTTGAAGTCTTGAAAAATGCAGTGCATTTTTGAAGTTAGCCTAAGTGTGTAGGCTGAATGTGGCTAATATGAAGATCATAAATCTTGGTTTTCTTCGTATTCTGACTATGGCTATAAATATGAATCCCACCGAGTTTATAAATTCCATAAGAGCTTGTGCACGTGTCATTCGTGTAAACCATAGTGAATTTGAAATAATGTGCATGAATCATACATCACATATTGAAATTTGCATAAATTAAACTATATGCAATGCAACCCTATTCTAAGCAGAAAAGTAACTCTTATTCCAAATTATTACATTTGAGGTTACATTGAATTGAAATAATAAAAAAAATAAAAGCTAAGTCTTCTTCTTGAATGTTCCTGCAAAACTAGAAAACAAGGTTAGCACAAAAATGTAGGTTTTTCTAAATTTATCTGAAAATATGGGAAATTATCAGATATTATTCAGATATAAACCCAAATTCATACCCCCTTTGATATAAAAATGATAAATAATGAATAAATTTCGAAAATAAACTTGAAAATTCGAAACTGGGGTCAAAATGACCAAAATACCCCTGATGACCTTGAAATCAGGGTTTTCTGAAAGAATTTTTATAAATTTTGGAAATTTGAAAATAAAATAAAATAAATCAAACATAATATGATAAAATATGATTATATGCATGAAATTTTGGAGAATTAGAAATTGAAATTTCGAAATTTAGGTCAAAATGACCAAAATACCCCCGATAACAAGACTATGGCCTTGAAACCAGGGTTTTCTGAAATAAATTTTACAAAATTGAAAAATATGAAATGCAAAGGAGATTTAAATTAACCCTAATATGATTTTACATACTTATGTACATGATAAAAACCCTAAAATGGCAAAAATATCATAAATATCAAATTTAACCTGATTTTCGCCTGATTTTCGCTTCTGAATTTAAAGATAAACTAACACATGGAGCAAATGAACTTGGAATTAAACCAAATTTGGCATGGACACCTAAAATAACCCTAGAAACATAATGAAGCTCTAAAATATATTTTGTTTATATTTTTAAATATGAAAATTCAAATAAAAACCTTAAATTTTGTGATTTTTGCCTAAAATGTTGATTTTAAAGGGGATTTAGGATATCAAATTTCCATAAAAATTTCCCAAATTTTATGAGGTGACAGAGGACAGTAATTCAAGGATTTGTTCCTTTTACACTTTCTGGTTTTGACCTATGGTCGGATCTGTGCCACTCCGGCAAGTCGGATCGGAATCCGGCGACTCTAGGATTTAGGGGAAACAGACAGGTTTCGGTAGAAAACATGGGAAAAATGGAAGACAGATAGGAAAAAAGCTGAAATTGTGGTAAAATGTCCCTGACAAACAGATCAAGATTTTATCTTTTGACACCATTGGGATTTGGGTTATGGTTTGGAAAATGCTATACTGTTATTAGAGACCTAAATCTCTGAGATTTCTGGACATTGGAATCTGTTAGACAGAAATAGAAAAAACGGGAAAAATAATGAAACAGATTAAAAAATTCCCACATTTTGGGAAATGACAGGAAATTATGTTATAAAAAACTTTCATGTTGAAAGTTTTTGCATACAAGCTACGGATTGGGCGGAATTGGTGCATTAGGGTCTATCTATACCCTGACAAAGAAAATCGAGATTTTCCCAGAGGTCTGAGAAATCCGATTTTTTACAGAGAGTAAAACTAACTGGAAAAACTTAAAAATTTCCAGATCATTAGTAGATTCGATCATGAATCTACTGTGATTTTCGGAGAATGATCAAAATCTCCCACGATGGTGGTGTCGGAGTTTAAAGTCTGCTAAAGCATAAACTGGAGAATCAGAGAGACAGAAAACCCAATGTAGGGTTTGATCGGTTTAGATGGGTTCCAAAACCCGGATTGAATCAAATTTTTGGAAAAAATCAAAGACATATAAATAAAAATACCACAATTTTCTTTTGGATTTTTGAATAAAAATATATTCATAAAATGATGACTGGACTTTACCTAAGACTGAAATTTTGTAAATTCTAAACTAGCTATTAGTAAGACTATAGAAAATGAAAGAACATGTATAATAAAATGTAATATTTGAACATGAAATTATATCAAATATGAAGATAAAATAAAAAAAACTAACAGGGGTATGACCTACTTTGATATCGGCTATTGAGATGAAAGATCTCATCCATGGAATGGATGAATCATTTCATCCAATGGCTCTTGTTATGAAAGACCATCCTTTCATACCTTTTTAAAATTGTAGAAGCTATTTTTCATCAACGTGAATCCAGTTTGGACTGGTTTCCGTGTTGATGTCTACAAAACATCACTCAAGGATCTCCCTTTGAACAAATTACGAAGGTAAATATTTACACAAACTGTACAACACAAATATAGAGGATGGAAAACAAGGGTCTATCTTACCTTAGAAACCCTGCTGCAATGGAGGTGTTTGGCTCAAAGGGGCGGCTGTGCTGGAGTTGGGGATGGAGCTGCGGTTGGTTAAAGGTATGTATACCAGCTGAAGGTCTGGACCTGTTGTTGATGGAGGTTGTTGCGGTGGAGAGGTTGGAAGTCTGATCACTGGTGGAGGATGGACTGCAGCGACAAGGGATGAAGCGGCTGCTGCTACACGTTTGAAGGAGATGGTGGTATTGCTGCCGAGAGTGGAGGTGCTGTGTGAGGAAGGACTGCTGCTGGAGTGCTACAGCTGTGGCTGGAGTGGTGTCTTGTTGTGGAGGTTGTAACCGTAGTTGGAGAACTAGCACTTGGAGGTTGAAGGCTGCAACTTCCAAGTTGAAGGAGATGGTGGAGCAATGGTGGCTACACCCGATCTAGCTGCAACAAAGGAGGGGAGAGCTACCTTGGTGACCCTGGAGGGGGTTGCAAGGACTGGTACTAAGTTTGAAGGGAGCTGCCACAAGATTTGGCTGAAGGGAGAGAGAGAGAGACGTTTTTGGAGAGGATGGGCTGCCGTGTGAGAGCTTTTTTTTCTTCTTTTTTTTTACTAACCTAGGTAGAAATCATCAAGACCTAAGTTTTCTAAGAGGGAATGAGTTTAATGAGGATAGGGAAGTGCGTGAATCCCTCAGCAGACGTGGATGGGCTGGAAGGCTAGGGAAAGAAGGGAGGAAGGAAAGGAAGAAGGAAAGAAAGGGAAGAAAAGAAAGGAAAGAAAAGGAAGAAGGGAAAAGGAAAGAAGAGGAAGGAAAGAGGGAAAGGAAGAGAAGGGGTTTACGTGAGTGTGCTGGAGAGGAAAGAAAGGAGGAAAGAAAGAAAGAAAGAAAAAGGAAGAAAAAGGAAGAAAAAAAGAAAGAAAAGAAATAAAGAAGAAAAGAAAAGAAAATAAAAATAAAAAAATATATATAAAAAAAAGAAAATGGAGGAAGAAAGAAAGGAAATGGGCTAGAGGTTTGGGTGACCCCCTTGTGGGTCCCACCTTAGGAAGAATAAAATAATTAAAAAAAAAATAAATAAATAAAATAAAACAAACCAAAAAAAAATAAAGAAAAAGATAATTTTTTTTCTTATAAATTAAAACAAGAAAATGCAAATGGATGGGCCATCTCAGAGCGGGTCCAAATTCCACTTTTGAAATTCATTTTGACGATTAAAGGGGTAAAACAGTCTTTTCAAAAAAATTCTAGATGAAATGAGCTATTTTTGGCAGTTTTTAAAACGAGCTCGGATTTTGAAGTTCAATACCTCGTTGCGAAGCAAATCCAATGTAGAATTTGAAAATTTGATTTTGAAAGAAATCCAGATTATTTTTCTCGAAAAAATATTTCCAAACAAAACGAGCTATTTTTGGCAGTTTTTGAAATGAGCTCGGATTTTGAAGTTCAATAGCTCATTGCGAAGCAAATCCAGTGTAAAATTTGATTTTGGAAGAAATCCAGATTGTTTTTCTCAAGAAAATATTTCCAAATTTAGAATTCTGGGGGTAAAATTGTTAATTTTGGAAACTTGAGGTTTGAAATTGATTTCTGAAAACTTTTAAAACTCAATCTGGATTGAAGTTTATAAAACTGGAGTCCTGGACTTGAAAATAAAATGAAATGTGATGAAATGATATGAAATGATGAGAAATGACATAAAATGCTATGTGAAATGCTAACCTTGAATAAATAATTTTGGATGTCAGACCCCGATTGACACTTGTATCAGTTTCAAAAGCATTAAAATTGATAAAATTTGCGAAATGGTTGAAGAAATGGTTTTCGAGACTCTACTGGGTCAGAGTGACACTGGAAATTGGGGTTCGAGCTGGATTGAACTGAGATGAGCTAGATTGAGCTGGGTTTTAGAGTTTCAGAACTCAACTGAACCCACCAGACACTGACTCAACTGACCTTTCCAACTGAATTTTCAAGAAAAGCTGCCATTTTTAGAGAAATGGTATGGAATGATCATTAGAATGAAGTGAATTACGAACCTGAACTGGGTTTGAGCTGAAACAAAGGTCAGAAATACTAAGGTGAACAAAAATCGAGGCTCAAACACTAGCTCAACTGACTAAACTCGGCTCAATTTCAGCTAAAAGAGCTGAAATGGACTAAAATGGGTTCCTGGACACTTGGAAATGGTTTTGAACTGAAACTGGAGCGCTTGAACTTCTGGTGAGCTCAAGTTAGACTCTGGGGAGTATGACTAACTATGAATGACTGACTCAGAGACAATTGGCTTGGATTTGAGCAAGAAATGAGCTCATTTATGAAGAAATGATCCCATTTTGGCAGGAATGATCAGAAATGAAAATGACTTTCTCGCTGTGAGCTCAAATGAATTTGAAATGACTGATATTCTAAATGTTCTGAACTAACCAATGAGCTTAGTTGACTCCGACTGACTGGGGTCTGGGATGACCTAGGGGTAAAATGGTAATTTTCCTAATAAAAATGGGTAAAATGGTGATTTTTTGAAACTGACTCGGGGTTTGACTCCTACACTGACCTGACAGGGTTGGCACTGCATGAGAAGGATTATTTGAGACTGGATGTGGAAAAGTTGGGGTGTTTACAGATGCCCCTCTTTGCTACTAAGCCGGCTTAAAGACGAGCTTAGTGGCAAAGAAAATACACCAAATTTGGGCTATAAAAATGCCCCAATTAGAAGGATCTGACTCGATATGAAGAGATTTAGCCCTGATGAAAATGGTAGATATGAAATGGAGAATAAAGAAGAAAAATTTTGCCTCAAAAGAAGTGAGATTTAGGTTTTTGCCCTTAACCTGGATGGGACGGAAAATTCTTCGTGTAGAAACGAAGCTCAGGTTTGACCCTTAACCTGACCGAGGAATGAAATACCTCATCAGAATGAGGCTCAGGTTTATACCCTTAACCTGACCGGGAAATGAAATACCTCATCAGAATGAGGCTCAGGTTGGTACCCTTATCCTGATTGGGCGGAAAATGAAATACCTCATCAAAGGAGGCTCAGGTTTGTACCCTTATCCTGATTGGGCAGAAAATGAAATACCTCATCAAAGGAGGCTCAGGTTTGTACCCTTATCCTGATTGGGCGGAAAATGAAATGGATTCCTCGAAGGAAGAAAACATGATAGAACCTTCGGATTTCCGCACAATGAATCCGATAGGGGTTTTGCAAAAGGATGAAATTGGGGTCCCTAAAGCTTGAAAAGGGGTTTGATTTTGGGCGCCTTATTGCTGAGACTAAATAACTTTTGAAATTGATGACCTTTTGCGAGAAAATGATTGGTGGCTTAACCTCAAGCCGAAATTGGACTGTCTATGGTGGGACAGTGGGGACACAGGGAAGTGTGCGAATCTGAGAGCCCATGCGCTCAGATTATACCAACAGAAGGGAAGGAATCTTGAAAACGCCCGTTATCAAGTCCTTAAAAGGGATAACAACTGATGTCAGGATGCGCCAAAGATGAACCTCAAGCTCTCGCTTCACGCCAGGATAGCTAGAAAATATTGTCAAAATGTTGAAAATTATTGTTGATTCAAAATAATTTAAAATGATGCACATTGTTTTAAAAATATTCCCTCTTTTCTACCTGAAGTATTACCTCCGACTGGGCTTAACTCCGTAGAATCAAGATTCGAATTCAAATTTCTTGCAATTGACTTTCTTTTAAGGAGGCTATCAATTTCCTTGATATGAATAGAAAAGAGAGTATTCTTGATATTGTGAAAGCAATTGGTGAAGGAATATTTATAATAGAATTTCACAAAATTTAAAGAAGATTCTTGACAGATTCAGCAGTCTGATATCATGGGATTCTTTTCTCGTGATGATCTTTCTGCCCACTTTTTTTTTCTCTTTTTTTTTCTTTTTTTGGCAGAATTAGAGCTCTCTTAGGCTTTTGGGGATTTTATTACATCATCCTTCATTTTAGAGATGTTCTGACTTTTCTCTCTCTTTTTTTGGAAGGGTACGTCACAAACTCCTTCATCTCAGAGATGCTTCGATCCTTCTTTTCTCTCAGGGATTATATTGACGGTTATTGGCTCTTTGGTTGGAAATCTCTTGATGATAGCAGAAATTAAATATCCTTTAGGGTTTGTCGGGAGGCTCATCGCAGTCGCCTTCATCTTGACGGTGCTCTGAACTTTCCCTGGAAGGATCCATCACAAACTCCTTCATCTTGGAGATGATCCAAATCTTCTTTGGCCCCAGGGGTCTACTCGCCTAATTCGCCTTCATCTTGACGACAGTTGACAGATCTCTTTTGCAAATATTTAATTGCAGCTTTAGGTGATTGAGGAGATATAGGGATTGAATGGATTTTTCTATATCACCCAGGATATTTCGATTGCTTTATTTTCCAAGAATGATCTTTAAAAATGTGCCATTGACTGCGATCAATATCAATCACTTATGGCTTTGCAACAACATTGAATTTCCTTTTGCTGGCCATATCGAGGATTTATTCTTCATCCTTTGGGTTGGCCAATAGAAAGAATTTGAATTTTGAATCCTTTTTCATGAAAGCTTTGACCTTTCAGAAATAATACTGAAGGTATTCTGAGGTAATGTTTTTGTGCAATAAAACATTTTGAAATCAACAAATATTTAATGACAAATTGGCAAGATTTTCTTGAAATCCTTGGTGAGAGCGAGCATTTGAAGCACAACGCAACGCATCCATGACAGAAATTTTCTTCTCCTTTCCCCAAAGGAGAAGATTCAGAAATTGGAAATAGGAATTACTCCTCTCTTCCCTGAAGAGGAGGTGTTTGCAAAACGAACTTTCGAAGAGAAATTAAGCTTTCGTCAAAACTTCCTAACATTAGGCTTCTCTTATGGCAAGGGGGCCGGTAATGGTGAGGTCGGTGAATTGGTCATGAAGGAACGAGTCCATCACACTCTCCCTAAAAAGAGGGTCCTTCATGATGAAATGGCCTAGTATGAAATTGTGGTCACAAGGAAAGCGAACTTCCGTCGAAGATCTCCCTGAACTAAGGGTTCCTTGTATGAAATTGGAATTTTGTTTTGCAAACGGTTCACAAAGACACGAGTCCCTTCAAACTCTCCCTGAAAAGGGGCTAGGTGAACAAAGGATAGCATGCGAAAAGAAAGAGCTCCCTTGAACTCTCCCTGCACAAAGGGTCTCTCGCAAGAGAAAATGATTGAAATTGGTATGGGGTGACCAAAAGGTCGAAATTAGAATTTGGAAAATTTGAAAATTTGAAATTTGAAATTTGATATTTGAAATTGGAAATTTGGAATTTGGAATTTAGAAATTGAAAATTGATTGACCCAAAGGTCAAAATTGGAATTGATTGACCCAAAGGTCGAAATTGAAATTGGTTGACTCAAAGGTCGAAATCAGAAATTTGGAATTTGAAAATTGGAAATTGGGAAATTGATTGACCCAAAGATCAAAATTGGAAATTTGGAATTTGGTTGACCTGAAGGTCGAAATTGGAATCTTGAAAATTGGGTGGCCTGAGGGCCGAAATTGGTAATTGGAATTTGAACTTTGATGAATGATCAACACAAAGACTGAACCCGAGTGGTTGAGTGATACGACCAACCAGGGAGACACTAACCACGAGTGCTCAACTTTGAAAGAACACCAACATGATTACCGGGTTTTGAAAATATGCCAACATAGACATTGGATTTTGAAAATATATCAATTCGAGCACAGGATTTTGTTTTTCTTTTCCCCCCTTTTATTTTTTAAATGTACCAGTTCGAGCACTGGATTTTTAAAAACACACCAGTTTGAGCACTGGATTTTGAAAATGTACCAGTTTGAGCATTGGATTTTGAAAACATACCTTGTTTCTAAATTGAAATTTGAGTTTTTAAAAGAGACCTATGCTATTAAAATATTTGGGAATGGTAACGAGAATGACAGGATTATCCCTTATCCTGAATGGGTAACAAACTTGATGCAAATGCATGCCAATGAATGCAGATGTATGCAAATATGAAAATGATATAAATAAGTGCACATGCGTGCAAAGTGAGAGATTTGTTTATCCTGCCTGCATATAGGATATTTGTAGATAAAAAAAACAAAATTTTTAAAAATGCCCCAGTATAACTGAGAAAAGAGAATCTGATCATTATTTGAAGAAAATTTGAGGAATTACAAAGAATAATTTAAGTATAGAATTTTTTCAAATGTCGAGCATTGATGGGATCTGGTAATTCCACTCCGTCGGCATTTATGAGCCGATATGAATTACGAGGTAATGCCTCTTTGACAACATAGGGACCTTCCCAATTTGGTGACCACTTGCCACCTGGGCGGTGCTTGAGATAAGCCGTTGATCTAAGCAATAGATCATTGACTCGAAATTTTCTTTCAATGACGGATTTTGCATATTGTCTGGCTATCCTCTGACGATATGATTGAGTGTGCTCTGATGCTCTGAGTCTTCTTTCATCTAGCAAATCAAGCTGTACTAGCCGCTATTGCTGATACTGATCAAGAGGTAATTCGAGAAGTGATGCAAATTTCAGAGCAGGTTTCTGAACATGTAGAGGCAATACTACTTCGGTTCCGTAGACAAGTTCTGACGGAGTAGCATTAGTTGGAGTTTGAATGGTGGTTCGATACGCCCACAATGCATCATGAATCTTCTCATGCCAGTCATGGCCTGTTTCCAAAGTTCGCTCCAGGATTCGAATCAAAATCTTATTGGTGGCCTTTGCTTAGCCATTTCCTTGAGGATAATAAGGAGCGAAGAAATGATGATGAATTTTGAATTTCAAACAGAAAGTCCTCATTCTCTCAATCTTGAAATGACTGCCATTATCTGACACAATATCATGTGGTATGCCGAAACGACATAGGATATTCTTATGGATGAATGAGACCACATGTCGACCTTCTACTGTGCGTAGAGTGACTGCTTCTACCCATTTAGTAAAATATTCTGTTGCAGCAAGAAAATATTTATGGCCATTTGAAGCAGAAGGAGTAATGGGGCCAACAACATCAAAAGCCCACATAGAAAATGGCCATGGCGAGACGACAGATTGCAAATATGTCGCTGGCGCATGAATGGAAGGTGCATGCATCTGGCATTAAACGCACTTCTTCACAAAACGATAACAATCTTGTTGCATAGTTCTCCAGTAATAGCCTGCTCGGATGATTTGTTTGACAAGAGTTTGGTAGCCAACATGACCACCGCAGATACCTTCATGTGCTTCTTGCACAACTTCTTTGGCTTCTTCTTCGTCTAAACATCTGGAATATTCAGAGTTGAATCCACGACGATAAAGGACGTCAGCAAGAATAAAATATCGAGCAGACATGCGCTGAATTGCTCGTCGCTCTTTTTTTGAGAGTTCTGGAGGAAATTCGCCAGTTTCAATGAAATTCTTGATGTCATGATACCAGGGCTTCTTCTTTTGCTCAGCCTGGTTTATCTGCTCTACTGGAACGAAAGCAGGTTGATCAAGTCTGCCAATTTCAAAGGAGCGACAAGATTCTCTGCTCTTGAAAGACATGATGGATCCTAGATTGGTTAAACTGTCTGCAATTTGATTGAAGTCTCTCTTGACATGGAAAAGTTGGAATTCTTCGAAATTGCTGACAAGAGCTGCGACGATCTTCTGATAAGGAAGTAATTTTTTATCCTTCACTTGCCATTCGGCTAAGACTTGATTGACGACAAGCAAAAAGTCGCCATAAGCATGCACTCTTTTGACATTGAAGTCTTGTAGAATTTTCGGACCTTGTATCAAAGCTTCATACTCGGCCATATTATGAGTGCACTGAAAATCTAATTTGAGAGAAAAGGGGATCATTTCCTTCTCAGGTGTGATCAACAGAATCCCGATTCCTATGCCTGCCATATTCTTGGAACCGTCAAAGAATAAATTCCAAATTGGGGATTGTTGAATATTGCAGATCTGCTCATCGGGGAAATCATCCTCAACTTTAACATCCTCTGCTAGAGGAAAATCTACCAATTGATCTGCAATTGCTTGGCCCTTGATAGATTGCTGAGAGACATATTCCAAATCGTATTGCATCAATAGAACTTGCCATTTGGCAATCCGTCCGCTGAGGAAGGGTTGCTCTAGAATGTACTTGATAGGATTTAATTTGGATAGGATCTTGACTTCAGATGCCAACAGATAGTGTCTCAATTTCTGACACATCCAAACCAAAGCTAGACATGTCTTCTCTATCTGAGAGTATTTCTTCTCATAATCAATGAAGGTTTTGCTCACATAGTAAATGGCATGCTCTATCAGACTGCCTTCTTCGTATTGTGCTAAGAATCCGCCACAAGCCACTTGATTAACTGAAATGTATAGCAGTAGGGGTTTCTCCAATTCTGGCAGCTTTAACACAGGAGGATTGAGCAAATATTTCTTGATGCGTTCGAACGATTGCTGACACTTTGGTCCCCATTCGAACTTCACTCCTTTTCTGAGCAAATGATTGAACGACTCACATCTCATGGCCAAATTGGATATGAATCACCGAATTGATTGCATGCGTTCTTGAAGGCTACGCAATTCTTTGAGATTAGTCGGAGGCGGCATGTTAATGATAGCTTTGGCCTTAGCGAGATCCACTTCTATCCTCTTTTTGCTGACTAGAAAGCCCAACAGTTTGCCAGATTCGACTCCAAAAACACATTTTTGTGGATTGAGTCTTAGCTTGTAAAGAATGAGCCGCTTGAAAACTTGATTGAGAGCTTCGATGTGAACTTCCTCTTCTTTGGACTTTACCAGAATATCATCGACATAGGCATCCATGATTTTGTGCATCTGATCATGGAAAATGACGGCCATAGCATGCTGATAAGTGGCTCCAGCATTCTTAAGCCCAAATGACATGACTGTATAACAAAAAGTGCCCAAGGAATAGTGAAAGACGTCTTGGACTGATCACGAGTGGCCAACTTGATCTGATTATATCCGGAATATCCATCCATAAAAGAGAACATAACGTGACCTACTGTGCTATCAATCAAAAGATCAATATTAGGAAGTGGATAATCATCCTTAGGAGTCGCTTTATTGAGATCTCTGAAGTCGATGCAAATTCGAACTTTACCATTTTTCTTGGGAACAACAACAATAGTTGCTAGCCAATCTGGATAGTCAATGGTTCGAATGAACCCTGCTTTGAGTAGGTCTTCCAGACCTTCTTTAACTTGTTGTTCCACTCGAGGATCCATCTTTCTCAGTTTCTGCTTAACCGGTTTGACATCTGGTCTTAGGATGAGACGATGCTCAACCAATTTGGTATCTAGACCTGGCATGTCCTCATACGTCCACGCGAACACTTCTTCATGTTGCTTGAGAAAATGGGTGAGCCTTTCTTTCTCTTCCGGGCTCAAACTACTGCCAATCTTGAGAACTTTAGGATCGTCTTCTGATCCAATATTGATATCCTTAGTCGGATCCTGAACTAAGGATGATGGCTCATCTTGTTTCTGAATTGCTGCAAATTCTGGTAATTCTTGAATAGTTGAATCAAATTTTGCAGGTTCTTCTGATTGCTTTGTAATCTGACTACATTCTGCTCTTATTTTAACCTGATGAATCACTGCTGGCTTCGAAAAGGCCTCTGGATTAAGAACGAGCTTCTTGATAGATCGGGAAGACATTCTGAAAATTAAAGAATAAATCGATTCAGGGAAATCGCCCATCATAAAACAAATTGCTTTTATTGTGAAAATAATTGGAAAAATAAAAGAGCAAAATAATGGCAATTTTGTAAAGATTTGATAATGAGAAGTAAAGAGACAAATGGCATCCAGATAGACAAAGGAAATTTGCAACTTTATTGAAAGATTGAATTGAGGACAATGATTGAAATGAAATGGGATATCATCCTAAATGTGAAAACAAAAAAATAGAAATGAAAGACAAGCAGATGCCCTTAGTGCGTCCCTTTGACAAAGATAGTGCCCTTCTGAGATCTTCTGCCATTAAAGCCCAATCCGGCCGTCTGAGGATAGTGCTGAGGAATTACTGGCTCGAGACGACCATTCCCATTTTTTCCCAGGCCTTGAAAAGGCTGATAACCATGCTTTACTAACAGATCAAATCCCTTTTTGGCCTTCATAAATTGGGAGAACAGTGGATGATCTTTGAATGTGCTATAGTCAATTCGTCCTCCAATCTTGAAAAACTGTGGGCCTCTCCATCAAGTCATGGCCACTGTAGGTGCTGGCTTTTCAGCCATCTGCAGTATTCCCGAATTTTCTTCAAAGCTGACCTCATCAATGCCCCTAATGCTAGGGATATCAGTAGTGAAAGTGGGCCTAGGAACCATGGGTTGTGCAAGCCTCTTCTCCGGATCCTCGCCCAAGACTGTTGTGATCATTCCACCTTTTGACCACTTAACACACTGATGCAGAGTAGACGGCACCGCGTTTGTGTTGTGAATCCACGGTCGTCCCAACAACAAATTATACGTTGGGGGTACATTGACCACATGAAAGAGGACAGAGTGGACTGAGTAGTCAATGAAAATCTCCAAGAAGATTTTCCTTTAGCTGTCTGGCCATGATTATCAAACCCGTAGATGGTGATCGGGTCTAGGATATATTCCTCTTCTTTGATGCCCAAAACTTTGGCTGTCATTTCTGGGCATATATTGAGGTTGCTGCCTCCATCTATCAGCACATGAGGAATAGTCATTCCTCTGGCTCGAATCACTATATACAAAGTGTTGTTGTGAAACACATGCGGTTTGGAAAGATCTTCATCTGAGAAAGTGATCGGAGCATTTGTCATGGCCTGATTGACTATCTGGGTCATGTCTTAAGGAGTTATGCTCGGTTTCACTTTGATTTTCTGCAACAGATCATTCAACACTTGCTGGTGTTTGGTGGAAGCTTGAGCTAAGTCCAAAATTGAGACATTGGATAATGCAGTTATCGGCTTTGGTGTGGATGTCTCACTTTTCTCTGGGGCGGGCTTAATAAAGTGCTTGGGGAGCCATTGCATTCTTTTAGCCACCTCAGAAGATACCCCAGCGGGTTTATCAGATACTTTCATTTTACCAAAAGCTGCAATGAGATCCATTTTCTGAGCTTTGGATTGAGCTTGCTGCAGTACAAGGACCTGATGTTGGATTTGCATATCCCTTTTAGAGCATGGCCTAAAATGCTCCTGCGGCTGAAAAGACTGTTCAGAGACGACCGCCGTAGAATGTTGGGGAAAGGGTTTCTTTAAAATATCCATATTTTCATCTTCGGCACCCTCTACCAGAAGATTCTTGTCGATGAGATCCTGAACAATATTCTTGAGAACGAAGCAGTTCTCAGTATTGTGCCCCACTGTTCTGTGAAATTTACAAAATTGATCTTTGAATTTCTCCATGGGAACAAGGGGATCAACCAACCTAGGCAGTTTGACCATCTCCTTGGTCAACATATACTCGAGCACAGTCTCAAGGGATTGGTCTAGTGGAGTGAATTTCCTGTCATAACTCCACACTTCATGCTTTACTTTTTCTCGGGGCTTCGGTCCCTGTTCTAATTGAAGTGGCTTATTGTATTGAGGCACTGACTTGCCTTTTTGATCGTTCTTGTTGGAACTTCCTGCCCCATAACAGAAATCTTTGTTCTACCCCTTACGCTGGTTCCAATTATTATTTCTGACAGAATGAGTGAAGTGAGTCTTCTTCTGCTGCTCAGTTTGGCCGTTGTTTTTAGTGAAGGTGAAACCTTCATAGAAACCATTTTTCATACTCAACTCAAGCCATTCGGCTCGCTCTGTCAGATCAATGAATGTCCTCGATGGTGCAGTAGAAATGAGACCTCTTAGAGGCTGTGAGAAGTTACTCAGAATTAGGGACAGAGCATGTCCCTCTGATATGGGGTCCCTCATCTTGTTGCAAGCTGACCTCCAACGGTGAATGAAATCTCTGGCCTTCTCATTTTCTCTCTGTTTAAGGCCGCATAGGTGACTGAGGGTGGGAAGTGCCTCGGCATTGAAGAGGAATCGCTCGATGAACATGTTCACCACTTTGTCAAATTCTTTCAGCTCGATAGGATTGACATGTTCTGAATACCATTTTGCTGTTGTTCCCTCCAGACTGCGAGAGAAACAAAAGGAAAAGTGCCCGGTTGTCTCACTTGAATTTGGAGCATTCAGCGAAGAACATGGCGAGATGAGCTTTAGGATCGCCAGAACCATCAAATTTGATAAACTTTCTGGGGAGATTCTTGAGATTGTCGTCCCCATCCAAACCATCATAGAAGTCTTCATTGGTGAAGACTTGTTATCATCGCAAAATTTTACTTTTGCAAATCAAACTGACCTTTGAAAAAGTTTTTGAAAATAACTCGCCTCCATTTTTAAAATGCGGGAAAATTCCGTAGAATGGGACTCGCCTGTCGGTACGAGGTTCAACCGTTCCTGCCACCTTTAACAGGGGTAATTGAACCAAGGATCAATCTTATGCTCTACTCTATTCAACTTGTCTAAATCATATTCTAATTTCTAAATGCACATAGAATCAGGCATGTGCTATGAATTTTCAGAAAAATGCACATTTGAAAACATGATGTTTGCTTTGAATGATTGAAATATTTAGAATAGGTATCACATGGAAAATCGTGAATTGGGATTTGAAATATACTTCTGAGAGAAATAAAAAACGATTTTGAGAAATCCTTGACATTTGGTGAAAATCGATTCTGAGAGACTTGGTTTCTCTGAATTCGAACTTTGAAATTGAAATTCTAACTCAGAAAATTTGAATTTGGAACTTGGGAAATATTTGAAATATCATTGGCAAATCCATATTCTTTTGAATAAGACTTAGAAAAACTTTGATTTTTCTAACTTCAAACTTTGAAATTGACTGCATAACTTGGAAAATTGAGTTTATGAACTTGAGAAATACCTGAAATATTCTTTGAAATTCAATGCCTTTGGGAAAATCGATTTTGCTATAAGACTTAGGGGATTTTAAAAAAAATGAACTTCTTTGAATTGAGATTGGAATTGGCAAATGCATGAAATGAATGGATATGGGTTTAAGGAATTGAGAAATACTTTTTGTATTTTTGAGAAATGCAGTGCATTTTGAAGTTAGCCTAAGAGTGTAGGCTGAATGTGGCTAATGTGAAGATCATAAATCTAAGTATCATTCATATTCTGACTATGGCCATAAATACAAATTCCACCAAGTTTATAAACTTCATAGAAGCTAGTGCATGTGCCATTCGTGTAGACCATGGTGAATTTGTAAAAATATGCATGAATCATCCTCCATCACACATTAAAATTATAAAAATAAGCTATATGCAATGCAACCTAAGCTAAGCAGGAAATGTAAATTCTTATTCCAAAGTTTAATTACAAATTACATCACTATTGAAATTTAAATACATGAAAAATAAAGTCTTCAATGTACCTGCAAAACTAGAAAACTTGGTTAATGAATATATGTTGGCTTTTCTAGATTTATCCAACAATATCTAGAAATTACTGGATTTTGCTAGATATAAGTCTTTTCCTTGATTCCCTTAAATAAAAATGATAAAGTATGAAATAAAATTGAATAAATATGAAAGAGAAGATATGAAATTTCGAAATTGGGGTCAAAATGACCAAAATACCCCTAATAACAAGACTATGGCCTTGAAATTAGGGTTTTTAGAAAGATATTTTGATAAAATGAAAGTTTTGAAATTTGAATGGAATAAACTCAAACCAAATATGCTATGACATGATTAAAAATATGAAATTAGGGTTAGGGATTTCGAAATTTAGGTCAAATGACCAAATTGCCCCCGATAGCAAGACTATGGCCTTGAAATCAGGGTTTTTAGAATTGAATTTTTGGTAAAAATTTGGGTTTTATGACCTAAATGAAATCAAATAACTACAAAATTAAACCTAAAGTATCCTAAGATGCTTATGAACATAATAAAACCCTAAAACCATATGCTTATGCACGAAAATCCAATAATATCACAAATTTTGTGATTTTTGCAGTGTTTTTGGATCTTTCAGGAACCCGGTTTTGCAATTTGCTTAATTCAGCCATCAAATGGATTCCAAAATCCATAAAAATTGGTACCTGCACTTTTTATAACCCTAATGTCGAATTGGAATTATAAAAATAATTTTTTTGACATTGAATTAATCCGAAAATTGCAATAAACCCTAAAAATATGCTATTTTGACCTAATTCACCAACCAGTCTCAGTCCAAGACCTGAACTAGGAGTCAAATCTCCATAGAAATTTATGAAATTTTACAGAGACTAACTAGGAAGAAAAACAGAGATTTACCAATTTACAGATTGGAAACAGCATCTCCAGTTAGGGAGAAACCCTTCCGGCAATCGGAGCTAAAATATATCACTCTTAACAGGGATTAAAACAGCTATTCCAGATTGAAAATACAGACATAAATAGCAATTCTAAACAAAAAACTCTGAAATTTTAGTGGTGAATAGTAGACAGAAAAATAATAATACTCACTTTTTAAAGATCTAAAATCGGATCTGTGGTTTGGGATTTATGACTAACACAAGTCTGATTAGGGTTTTGATAAACCCTAACGAGTTTTAAATTTAAAAACAGATTCTCTAAAAAGGGAAAAATACTAAACAGTGATAAAAAAATCCGAACATTTCACAGAAGACAGATCTATTCAATGTGAATCCATATCACTTTACAGATCTAAAATCAGATATAAGATGAGAGAAATATCATCACAGCAAGTTACCTTCTTGATTTTAACCATGATTTTAAAGCTTTAAAAACCCGATTTGATGTCTGATTTTTTTGACAGGGTTCCCGAGATCCAAAACCTCTGATTTTTCTACAGTAACTCAATAACTCATGCATGCACCACATATAAAAAAATCAGAAATAAACAATGAGTGCTTCAATCCAAAATAACATCATCTTTACTGTTCTAAACCTAGAACACACAGAAATTTAAGAAACTTGAAAAACCATGCATTAACTAATGTAAATAAATAAAATAAACCATAAAACAGTAAATAAAACTTATTTCTATGCTATAGAACGTAAAAAAAACATGAATAAACCATGAAAATAAATTAAAAGCATGGAATCAATGGCTGGAATTTGATATCACCTTTAAAACATAGATTTAACCCATTAAAAAGGGTAAATCATATATTTTATTGGTTAATAATGCAAAGAATCATGTTAAAATCAATTCTAATGGATTAAAATCTCTGTAAATTATCCAAAACAGGGTTAGATCACCTTCTTGGATTGTTCTTGCTGGTTCTTGAGGTGAAACCATGGTTGATCTTCCATAAGGAGGGGTGTCCAAGCCTAAATCTAGGTTTAAAGCATTAAAAAGCATTAAATAAAATAAGAAAAGTGAAGAAGTTCATACCTTGGAGTTGCAGCAATGGAGGAAGTGCTGGAGAGGAGAGAGAAGCTCCAAGAATCCAATAGGAGAGAGATGGGAAAATCGACATCCCTTATGCCTCTATTTATAATAAAAAAATTAAGTTTAAAAATTGACAATTTTGAAAATTTTGGACTCTAAAGGGGGGGGCGATTTTTGGGTGGAGTTACCTATATGCCCTTAGTCTAAATTATCCTAAATAGTTTCTAATTAACCCCTAGCTAAACCTAAGAATCCACCAAATGTGGTGCCACTTGGCATTCTCTCACATTGGGTTTTTAAAACACTTTTAAAAACCTTTAAAAACACTAGTTTTAAAAACTAACTTTCAAAAATGAGTTTTTCAAAATGGTTTTGACTCTTCTAAACCTCTAACACTAACCAAGACATCAACTAACCCTAGTCTAGCCCTGACTTACTCGAATATGGTGCCACCCCGAGTGGGCCCTACTTGAGTTTTTCAAAAAGCGATTTTAAAACTTGAAATTGAAGGAGTTTTCAAAAGATTTTCAAAAGTAAACTTAAAATTAGGATTTTTGAAATGGCATAAGGTCCTAACTGAGTTAGAATTCCTCTGAATATGGTGCCAACTGAGTGGGCCCATATCGAATTTTGAACATTTTTGAAATAAATACTGAAAATGGTTTTGAAAAGGGGTTAAAATCAGTATTTGAAATTCAAGATCTTTGAAAATAGGGTCTCAAGCGAACTGGAACTCCGGGTTAGAGTCCTGAACTCTTAGGACTCTGAGATTTTAGATTTTAAAAGCCAAATGAAAGAATTTTCAAAAGATTTTATCAAGAAATGATGAAATAAGTCAGAAAACACAGTCAGGGTTAGACTCCCAACTCGACCGAACTCTAAAATAGAGTCCTGAACTAACTGGACTCTGTGAAATGACCTAAATTTCGAAAACAAACGAAAAGAATTGAGAATGGAAGTAAAACAGACTTAAAAACCAGACTTCTGACCGGATTAGGACTCTGAGACAGAGTCCTGATCGGACTGAAACTTTCAAAAATTTGAGAAATTTGATGAATAGAGGCATTCAGAAGCGACACCATCTAAATGGGTCTCATCTGTGAATTGAAATCGATTAAAGTTTGAATTTGAAAGGAATCCAGATTGTTTTCTGAGAAAATGTTTCGAAATACAGAGTCCTGGGGTTGGAAAATGACAGAGTATTGAATAAAAACCCAGGTTTTGAAATTGATTTTGAAATAAAGCTGCGACACCTTCCAAACTGCGAGGGAAGCAGAGAAATAAGGCACGATTGTTCATCTTGAACCTGGAACATTCTGCGAAGAATATGGCGAGATGTGCTTTTGGGTCACCCGAACCATCAAACTTGATAAATTTCTTGGGGAGATTATCAAGATCATCATCCCCATCCAGTCCATCATAGAAGTCTTCACTTGTAAAGACTCTTTTGCCCTTGTCACGAGTTTGAAGATCCTTAACCATCTTCATCACATCTTTGAGTTGTGACTGCGTAGGGTCGTCAACAGACTGATTCTTGGATTTGTAGGCCGACCCCTGCCCCTGAGTCGATCTTTTGAATTCTTGCTTGTTTTCATACTCTTTGTCAGTATCATCTGCTGATTCTGACTCATCAGACATTTCCTCATGATGATTCTGCTTTTTACTGATCTTCACATTCTTGACGGCATGACCCTTATCTTTCTGCTTAGTCTGAATTTGCTCAGTACTGGCCTCAGCTTGTTCTGCCAGCATCTTGGTCATCATCTTTTTGAACATGACGTACATTTGGGGATCGATGCCATCATCCGCGTGCTGACCCTGACTCTGGACTGATCGAGGTGAGTCCATCTCTTCTTTTGAAGCTACTGAGTACGCGACGCGACGCCTTCAACTGATGCGGCTTTCTTTCTGGATCTTGTATCAACCATCGGGTATCGCAAATGTTCTCTTGGATATTACTGATGCTCTATGCAGGGCAGAACTGATGGTTAGGCTTCTGAAGGAAATTTGGTTTGGAGGAAAATATTTGTTGAGAATTTTGGTAGACAATTGAAATAATATCCCATTACTAGGGATTGAGTCGTTGCTGGGATTACGACAATTGCGTTGCTATTCTTTGCAAGATAAGCAACTGAAAATATGCCTTGTTACCTAGGCGAGGTCGTCAAACCAATGTAAAATAAAGGAATTTTTATTGAGAGGAAAAACATGATTTTATCAATAATACACTTGACAGAGGGGAGGGGGACAGACAATTTTCCACCACTCTAGATAATCAGAAGATACACGAGGACCAGGAAAAATAGTAAGACTGACAAAGGAATCCCAGCCATGTCTGGCAGAATGGTATGCTCCGGACCACTGATCTGATGCGAGATCGAATTCTGGCAGAACCCCGACTAGTAGACGAATCTCTACGCGCTTCTGCCTCTAAGAGAATTGCCTGACACACCGCTCTGGATGATAATATGCGCAGAAGAACGGGCCCAGTAGCCTGAATCGCTTGCCGTATGCATAAGTATATCTGGGAGGTGATTCCTGGCGATCAAAGTAGTCCCATACGACCTCTTCTTCCTGAAGGTTGTCGATCAAGAACCGGTATCGTGCAACTGGAAGGAGCTTCTCACCATTATATCTGAAGGAACTGGCTCGGACTGGCACATGCCGGAGGAACCAAGACTGCAAGGCATAGGTGCATCCTTCGACTAGGATCGATTCTCCGAGTGCGAAACGAGTCAACCCTCGGTATAGAAAGGCGAATGCGGCCATGGCTATTGAGAGGCGGCTGGTCTGTCGACTTCCCCATCTCCTTAGAAGCTGAACTATTCTGATATCCATGTAATTTCGTCCGTCGGGAAAGAAAGCCAATCCCACCGTGCACAGAACCATCGCATGCTGAATTCTCTCTCGAGCTGTCCTAGACAACGAACTGACTTCCACAAATGTCCCATGCTGTCTGTAGATTTCGAGCAGATCCACATATTCATTTCCATCTTCTTCAATCAGAGGCCAAGACTTGCGTCCTGTCATGCGGGCTAAGGCATCCTTAGGGTCCAGACCCTTAACATTAATCAGAAACTGTTTCTCCAATGGGTCTCCAGGCTGACCGGCTGGCTCGGGCAATCCCATAATCTCTGAAAATTCATCCATCAGTACTGTCATCTCGCCCCACGGGAACCAGAAGGTAGAAGTGCTCGGATTCCACCGCTCTGCTAGTGCATGAATCAAGTTGCCGTTGACTGTCTGCTTTCCCACTGCGGACGCCAGTTCCAATCCACACTCGTCCAGATGGTCCGAAAACATACGAAAGAAGTTCTTGAACCATGAATAATACCACCGGGGAAAGAAGGATCCGGTGCTGAGGACTCGATGTTCGGGAAGACTTTGTCGCACCTCGTAGGAGATGTGACCCTCAGGGAAGACTGAATCAAGCTGACTGGATGCCATCGGACTGGAAAAAATGGAAAATTGGAATAAGACTTGAGAAAAATACAGGAATTTTGAGAAAAATGCAGGCAGGATAAAAATAAAGCAGGAAATTCGAGATCCAGAAGACAGGAAAGATGGGAAATCACCCGGAGTTTTGAAGAAAATGGAGGAATTTTATGAAAATCGTCCAGGGTTTAATGAAATATAAGGAAGTACTTTATAAAATGAAGTGTTTTGAAAATCGTCCAGGATTTAAAACATAGACAGTACATGGACATGGACTGGGGAATTTTGAAAAATCGTCCAGTATTTTTAGAAAATATGACTATAACATATTCAATCACATTCTGCACAAACAAGTATGCACATACAGCATTCCCTAAAAGCTGACTTTAGATGCACAAATTTTGAAATAGCTGTAGGACCTTAATCCTAACTCTAAGGTTCAGATCAACTGTATCCAATCCAGTTATGCCTATATACTCAAGCCAAGGCTCGATGTACGTGGCATAAAATCAATTTCTCCGGTTCTAGGTTCAAGTTTTCCAACATCCTTGAGCACCTGTCGATATATGTTGGATTATGGCCCTTGGTACGTGGCAGGGGGGTTTTCACCCAAATAAGTGGCCCAGTTGTGAGGCTCTGTCCCGAACTATGGTTCTGGAAGAGAGCCCAGCAACGTGAAGACCGGGACAATATAGGTGGGGTGATTTTTGAAAAACATGAGCACATGCAATCAAACAGAAGGCTCTAAGTCCTAAAGAGATAGATTTTTGAAATATTTGAAGAAGCAAGCATTGTTTTCATACAATTCCTAAATTGAGGAGTGTTGTATTAGACCTAAGTCTATGTGAGCATGAATAATTCTCCTCAATATGGTCCTACCAAACCATACCTAGTCTATATGCATTCCATGTCAGCTGGGTTCAAGTCTAGGCTCCTAGGTTCACATGATATCATAAAGCAAAGCTGACATTCCATGGAAATCGATTTTGACAATCTGAACTAAGTAGAGCATTAGATTGATCAGGCGAAGACAGGTCTCATCACGGTCGCCAAACCTGTTATCATCGCAAAATTTTACTTTTGCAAATCAAACTGACCTTTGAAAAAGTTTTTGAAAATAACTCGCCTCCGTTTTTAAAATGCAGGAAAATTCCGTAGAATGGGACTCGCCTGTCGGTACGAGGTTCAACCGTTCCTGCCACCTTTAACAGGGGTAATTGAACCAAGGATCAATCTTATGCTCTACTCTATTCAACTTGTCTAAATCATATTCTAATTTCTAAATGCACATAGAATCAGGCATGTGCTATGAATTTTCAGAAAAATGCACATTTGAAAACATGATGTTTGCTTTGAATGATTGAAATATTTAGAATAGGTATCATATGGAAAATCGTGAATTGGGATTTGAAATATACTTCTGAGAGAAATAAAAATCGATTTTGAGAAATCCTTGACATTTGGTGAAAATCGATTCTGAGAGACTTGGTTTCTCTGAATTCGAACTTTGAAATTGAAATTCTAACTCAGAAAATTTGAATTTGGAACTTGGGAAATGTTTGAAATATCATTGGCAAATCCATATTCTTTTGAATAAGACTTAGAAAAACTTTGATTTTTCTAACTTCAAACTTTGAAATTGACTGCATAACTTGGAAAATTGAGTTTATGAACTTGAGAAATACCTGAAATATTCTTTGAAATTCAATGCCTTTGGGAAAATCGATTTTGCTATAAGACTTAGGGGATTTTAAAAAAATGAACTTCTTTGAATTGAGATTGGAATTCGCAAATGCATGAAATGAATGGATATGGATTTAAGGAATTGAGAAATACTTTTTGTATTTTTGAGAAATGCAGTGCATTTTGAAGTTAGCCTAAGAGTGTAGGCTGAATGTGGCTAATGTGAAGATCATAAATCTAAGTATCATTCATATTCTGACTATGGCCATAAATACAAATTCCACCAAGTTTATAAACTTCATAGAAGCTAGTGCATGTGTCATTCGTGTAGACCATGGTGAATTTGTAAAAATATGCATGAATCATCCTCTATCACACATTAAAATTATAAAAATAAGCTATATGCAATGCAACCTAAGCTAAGCAGGAAATGTAAATTCTTATTCCAAAGTTTAATTACAAATTACATCACTATTGAAATTTAAATACATGAAAAATAAAGTCTTCAATGTACCTGCAAAACTAGAAAACTTGGTTAATGAATATATGTTGGCTTTTCTAGATTTATCCAGTAATATCTAGAAATTACTGGATTTTGCTAGATATAAGTCTTTTCCTTGATTCCCTTAAATAAAAATGATAAAGTATGAAATAAAATTGAATAAATATGAAAGAGAAGATATGAAATTTTGAAATTGGGGTCAAAATGACCAAAATACTCCTAATAACAAGACTATGGCCTTGAAATTAGGGTTTTTAGAAAGATATTTTGATAAAATGCAAGTTTTGAAATTTGAATGGAATAAACTCAAACCAAATATGCTATGACATGATTAAAAATATGAAATTAGGGTTAGGGATTTCGAAATTTAGGTCAAATGACCAAATTGCCCCCGATAGCAAGACTATGGCCTTGAAATCAGGGTTTTTAGAAATGAATTTTTGGTAAAAATTTGGGTTTTATGACCTAAATGAAATCAAATAACTACAAAATTAAACCTAAAGTATCCTAAGATGCTTATGAACATAATAAAACCCTAAAACCATATGCTTATGCACGAAAATCCAATAATATCACAAATTTTGTGATTTTTGCAGTGTTTTTGGATCTTTCAGGAACCCGGTTTTGCAATTTGCTTAATTCAGCCATCAAATGGATTCCAAAATCCATAAAATTTGGTACCTGCACTTTTTATAACCCTAATGTCGAATTGGAATTATAAAAATAATTTTTTTGACAATGAATTAATCCGAAAATTACAATAAACCCTAAAAATATGCTATTTTGACCTAATTCACCAACCAGTCTTAGTCCAAGACCTGAACCAGGAGTCAAATCTCCATGGAAATTTATGAAATTTTACAGAGACTAACTAGGAAGGAAAACAGAGATTTCCCAATTTACAGATTGGAAACATCATCTCCGGTTAGGGAGAAACCCTTCCGGCAATCTGAGCTAAAATATATCACTCTTAACAGGGATTAAAACAGCTATTCCAGATTGAAAATACAGACATAAATAGCAATTCTAAACAAAAATCTCTGAAATTTTAGTGGTGAACAGTAGAAAGAAAAATAATAATACTCACTTTTTAAAGATCTAAAATCGGATCTGTGGTTTGGGATTTATGACTAACACAAGTCTGATTAGGGTTTTGATAAACCCTAACGAGTTTTAAATTTAAAAACAGATTCTCTAAAAAGGGAAAAATACTAAACAGTGATCAAAAAATCCGAAAATTTCACAGAAGACAGATCTGTTCAATGTAAATCCATATCACTTTACAGATCTAAAATCGGATATAAGATGAGAGAAATATCATCATAGCAAGTTACCTTCTTGATTTTAACCATGATTTTAAAGCTTTAAAAACCCGATTTGATGTCGGATTTTTTTGACAGAGTTCCCGAGATCAAAAACCTCTGATTTTTCTAAAGTAACTCAATAACTCATGCATTCACCACATATAAAAAAATTAGAAATAAACAATGAGTGCTTCAATCCAAAATAACATCATCTTTACTGTTCTAAACCTAGAACACACAGAAATTTAAGAAACTTGAAAAACCATGCATTAACTAATGTAAATAAATAAAATAAACCATAAAACAGTAAATAAAACTTATTTCTATGCTATAGAACGTAAAAAAAACATGAATAAACCATGAAAATAAATTAAAAACAGGGAATCAATGGCTGGAATTTGATATCACCTTTAAAACATAGATTTAACCCATTAAAAAGGGTAAATCATATATTTTATTGGTTAATAATGCAAAGAATCATGTTAAAATCAATTCTAATGGATTAAAATCTCTGTAAATTATCCAAAACAGGGTTAGATCACCTTCTTGGATTGTTCTTGCTGGTTCTTGATGGTTCTTGAGGTGAAACCATGGTTGATCTTCCATAAGGAGGGGTGTCCAAGCCTAAATCTAGGTTTAAAGCATTAAATAAAATAAGAAAAGTGAAGAAGTTCATACCTTGGAGTTGCAAAAATGGAGGAAGGGCGGGAGAGGAGAGAGAAGCTCCAAGAATCCAATAGGAGAGAGATGGGAAAATCGACATCCCTTATGCCTCTATTTATAATAAAAAAATTAAGTTTAAAAATTGACAATTTTGAAAATTTTGGACTCTAAAGGGGGGGGCGATTTTTGGGTGGAGTTACCTATATGCCCTTAGTCTAAATTATCCTAAATAGTTTCTAATTAACCCCTAGCTAAACCTAAGAATCCACCAAATGTGGTGCCACTTGGCATTCTCTCACATTGGGTTTTTAAAACACTTTTAAAAACCTTTAAAAACACTAGTTTTAAAAACTAACTTTCAAAAATGAGTTTTTCAAAATGGTTTTGACTCTTCTAAACCTCTAACACTAACCAAGACATCAACTAACCCTAGTCTAGCCCTGACTTACTCGAATATGGTGCCACCCCGAGTGGGCCCTACTTGAGTTTTTCAAAAAGCGATTTTAAAACTTGAAATTGAAGGAGTTTTCAAAAGATTTTCAAAAGTAAACTTAAAATTAGGATTTTTGAAATGGCATAAGGTCCTAACTGAGTTAGAATTCCTCTGAATATGGTGCCAACTGAGTGGGCCCATATCGAATTTTGAACATTTTTGAAATAAACACTGAAAATGGCTTTGAAAAGGGGTTAAAATCAGTATTTGAAATTCAAGATCTTTGAAAATAGGGTCTCAAGCGAACTGGAACTCCGGGTTAGAGTCCTGAACTCTTAGGACTCTGAGATTTTAGATTTTAAAAGCCAAATGAAAGAATTTTCAAAAGATTTTATCAAGAAATGATGAAATAAGTCAGAAAACACAGTCAGGGTTAGACTCCCAACTCGACCGAACTCTAAAATAGAGTCCTGAACTAACTGGACTCTGTGAAATGACCTAAATTTCGAAAACAAACGAAAAGGATTGAGAATGGAAGTAAAACAGACTTAAAAACCAGACTTCTGACCGGATTAGGACTCTGAGACAGAGTCCTGATCGGACTGAAACTTTCAAAAATTTGAGAAATTTGATGAATAGAGGCATTCAGAAGCGACACCATCTAAATGGGTCTCATCTGTGAATTGAAATCGATTAAAGTTTGAATTTGAAAGGAATCCAGATTGTTTTCTGAGAAAATATTTCGAAATACAAAGTCCTGGGGTTGGAAAATGACAGAGTATTGAATAAAAACCCAGGTTTTGAAATTGATTTTGAAATAAAGCTTTAAAATTCAAATCTGGATTGAATGTTTTGAAATAGGAGTGCTGGATCTCGAAAATGAGATGCAATGTCATACAATGCTATGCAGAATGCGTGCAATGACATGCAATGATCTGTGATGACTTATGAAATGGACAAACACTGGATGAAGGTAAAAAATTGGTGTGTTTACAAGACTGTCTTGCCCTTGTCGCGGGCCTGCAGGTCTCAAAGCATTCTGACCACATCTTTGAACTGCGGTTGGTTAGAGTCATTAACGGACTGCTCTTTGAATTTGTGGGCTGACCCCTGCCCCTGAGTAGATTTGTGGAATGCCTGATGAGTCTCAAACTCTTCATCTGAATCCTTTGCTGATCCCTCTTCATCAGTTGTATCAATATTCTGGGTAGGCTTTTTAGCTATCTTTGCGGCTTTCTTGACTGCCCGACCTTTTGTCTTTTGCTTTACCTGTGTTTTCTCTGTACTGGCTTCAGCTTGCTCTGCCAGCATCTTGGTCATCATCTTCTTGAACATGGCATACATATGAGGATTAATGTCATCCTCAACCTGCTGCCCTTGATTTTTACCCGAGCGCGGGGAATCCATCTCTTCGTCCGAAGCTGTTGAATTCGCGATGCCTTCAACTGATGCAGTTTTCTTCCCTGACCTTGTCTGAACCATTGAATGTCACGAATGCTCTCTGCAGGGCAAAATTGAGGGTTAAGCTTTCGAAAGAGCTTTTGACTGGAAGAAAGATATTTGCTGAGAATTTTGGTAGACAATTGAAAGAATATCTCATTACTAGGGATTGAGTCGTCGCTGGGATTACGAGAATTGTGTCGCCATTCGTTTGCAAAGAAAATAAACAACTGAAAATCATGCCTTGTTACCTAGGCGAGGTCGTCAAACCAAGAATTGAAGAATTTGCAAGATTTTTATTTATTGAAAGAAAAACATGATTGCATCAATAATAAACTTGGGAAAGAGGGGTCGGACAAACAATTTGCCACCACTCTTTATAACTAGCAGAGACACGAGGACCGGGAAAAAGCGGAAGAGTAACAAAAGAGTCCCAGCCATATCTGGCAGAATGGTATGTTCTGGACCACTGTGCTGATGTAAGGTCAAACTCCGGCACGACTCCTGATAGCAGCCGCATCTCTATGTGCTTCTGTCTCTGAGAAAACTGTCGAACACACCGCTCCGGATGATAGTAAGCATAGAAGAATGGACCAAGCAACTTGAATCTCTTGCCATATGCATAGGTGTATCTAGGAGGCGATAATTCTCGATCAAAATAGTCCCACACCACTTCTTCTTCCTGCAGATAATCGATCATGAATCGGTACCGCGCAACTAGAAGGAGCTCCTTGCCGTTGTATCTGAACGAACTAGCTCTAGTCGGTACATGCTGAAGGAACCAAGACTGAAGAGCATAAGTACATCCCTCGACTAAGATGGACTCTCCAAGTGTGAAGCGGGTCAGTCCTCTATATAGAAAAGCAAGCGCAACCATGGCTATCGAAAGACGACTGGTCTGTCGACTTCCCCATCTCCTTAGAAGCTGAACTATTCTGACATCCACATAGTTTTGTCCGTCTGGAAAGAAAGCAAGTCCCACAGTTTACAAAACCATCGCATGCTGAATTCTCTCTCGAGCTGTTCTGGACAGCGAGCTGACTTCTGCGAATTCTCCATACTGTCGGTAGATCTCGATCAGGCTCACATACTCATTCTCATTTTCTTCAATCAGTGGCCAAGACTTGCGCCCTGTCATGCGAGCTACAACATCTTTGGGGTCCAGACCCTTGACATTGATTAGAAATTGCTGCTTTAATGGATCTCCAGGCTGACCGGCTGGCTCGGGCAGTCCCATAATCTCTGAAAATTCATCCATCAGTAGTGTCATCTCGCCCCACGGGAACCAGAATGTGCAAGTGCGCGGATTCCACCGCTCTGCCAGTGCATGAATCAGATTGTCGTTGACTGTCAACTTTCCCACTGCAGATGCCAATTCCAACCCGCAATCGCTCAAGTGGTCCGAAAACATACGAGAGAAGTTTTTGAACCAGACATAGTACCACCGGGGGAAGAAGGGTCCGGTGCTAAGAGATTGATGCTCAGGAAGACTTTGTCGCACCTCGTAGGAGATGTGACCCTCAGGAAAAATAGAATCGAGCTGACTGGATGCAATTGGACTTAAAGACAAGAAGACTGGAATTAGACTTCGGAGAAATACAAGAATTTTGAAAATTGCAGGCAGGATAAAATGAAAGCTGGAAATTCGAAGTCCAGAGGAACGAAATAATGGAAAATCTTCTGGAGTTTTGAAGAAAAGGTGGATAATTTAAAAAAATCGTCCAGGGTTTTTTAGAAAAAGGAGATATTTCACAAAAGATGGAAAATGAGGTATTTTGGAAAAATGTGATATTTTTGAAAAATTGGGAAAAATATGGGAAAATAAGGTGGAAATAAATATCATACATTCAATCACAACTAATTATGCACATACAACAATCCCTAAGAAGCCAACTCTAAATGCATTGATTTTGAAAGAGCTTTAGGACCCTAATACTCTAAGCTCAGATCAACTGTGTCCAATCATGCTATGCCGATATACTCGAGCCGAGGCTCAATGTACGTGGCATAAAACTCATCTCCGGGTCTAGGCTTGTGTTTTCCCAACATCCTTGAGCGCCTGCCGATATACGTTGAACTATGGCCCTTGGTACGTGGCAGGGGGGCGTTAGCCCAAATAAGTGGCCGAGTTGTGAGGCTCTGTCCCGAACTATGGTTCTGGAAGAGAGCCCAGCAACGTGAAGACCTGGTAGACATAGGTGGGGTGGTTTTTGAAATATGATCACATGCAGACAAACAAAGGGCTCTAAGTCCTAAAGAGATAGAATTTTGAAATTTTTTGAAGAAGCAAACATTGTTTTCATACAAGTCCTAGATTGAGGAGTGTTGTATTTCAGACCTAAGTCTATGTGAGCATGCATAATTCTCCTCAATATGGGCCTACCAAACCATGCCTAATCTATATGCAATCCATGTCAGCTGGGTTCAAGTCTAGGCTCCTAGGTTCACATGATAACAAAAATTAAAGCTGACATTCCATAGAATATAATTTTGATAATTGAGCTAAGTTAAAGCACATAATTGATCAGGCGAAGACAGGTCCCATCACGGTCGCCAAACCTGTTATCATCGCAAAATTTTTCCCCCTTTGATATAAACATGATAAATAATGAATAAATTTTGAAAATAAACTTGAAAATTCGAAATTGGGGTCAAAATGACCAAAATACCCCTGATGACCTTGAAATCAGGGTTTTCTGAAAGAATTTTTATAATTTTTGGAATTTTGAAAATAAAATAAAATAAATCAAATATAATATGATAAAATATGATTATATGCATGAAATTTTGGAGAATTAGAAATTGAAATTTCGAAATTTAGGTCAAAATAACCAAAATACCCCCGCTAACAAGACTATGGCCTTGAAACCAGGGTTTTCTGAAATAAATTTTGCAAAATTGAAAAATATGAAATGCAAAGGAGATTGAAATTAACCCTAATATGATTCTACATACTTATGTACATGATAAAAACCCTAAAATGGCGAAAATATCATAAATATCAAATTTAACCTGATTTTCGCCTGATTTTCGCTTCTGAATTTAAAGATAAACTAACACATGGAGAAAATGAACTTGGAATTAAACCAAATTTGGCATGGACACCTAAAATAACCCTATAAACATAATGGAGCTCTAAAATCTAATTGTTTGTATTTTTAAAAATGGAAATTCAAATAAAAACCCTAAATTTTGTGATTTTTTCCTAAAATATTGATTCTAAAGGGGATTTAGGATATCAAATTTTCATACAAATTTCCCAAATTTTATGGGGTGACAGAGGATAGTAAGTCAAGGATTTTTTCCTTTTACACTTTTTGGTTTTGACCTATGGTCGGATCTGTGCCACTCCGGCAAGTCGGATGGGAATCCGGCGACTCTAAGATTTAGGGGAAACAGACAGGTTTCGGTAGAAAACATGAGAATAATGGAAGACAGATGGGAAAAAGGCTGAAATTGTGGGAAAATGTCACTGACAAACAGAGGAAGATTTTATATTTTGACACCATTGGGATTTGGGTTATGGTTTGGAAAATGCTATACTGTTATCAAAGACCTAAATCTCTGAGATTTCTGGACATTGGAATCTGTTAGATAGAAAGAGAAAAACCAGGACAAATAATGAAACAGATTCAAAAATTCCTAAATTTTGGGAAATGCAAGGAAATTATGTTAGGAAAAACGTTCATGTTGAAAGTTTTTGCAGACAAGCTACGGATTGGGCGGAATTGGTGCATTAGGGTCTGTCTATACCCTGACAAAAGAAAATCGAGATTTTCCCAGGGGTCTGAGAAATCCGATTTTTTACAGAGAGTAAAACTAACTGGAAAAACTTAAAAATTTCCAGATCATTAGTAGATTAAATCATGAATCCACTGTGATTTTTGGAGAATGATCCAAATCCCCACGATGGTGGTGTCAGAGTTTAAAGTCTGCTAAAGCATAAACTGGAGAATCAGAGAGACAGAAAACCCGATGTAGGGTTTGATCGGTTTAGATGGGTTCCAAAACCCGGATTGAATCAAATTTTCGGAAAAAATCAAAGACATAAATAAAAATACCATAATTTTCTTTTGGATTTTTGAATAAAAATATATTCATAAAATGATGACTGGACTTTACCTAAGACTGAAATTTTGTAAATTCTAAACTAGCTATTAGTAAGACTATAGAAAATGAAAGAACATGTATAATAAATCGTAATATTTGAACATGAAATTATATCAAATATGAAGATAAAATAAAAAAAACTAACACGGGTATGACCTACTTTGATATCGGCTATTGAGATGAAAGATCTCATCCATGGAATGGATGAATCATTTCATCCAATGGCTCTTGTTATGAAAGACCATCCTTTCATACCTTTTTAAAATTGTAGACGGTATTTTTCATCAATGTGAATCCAGTTTGGACTGGTTTCCGTGTTGATGTCTACAAAACATCACTCAAGGATCTCCCTTTGAACGAATTATGAAGATAAATATTTACACAAACTGTACAACACAAATATAGAGGATGGAAAACAAGGGTCTATCTTACCTTAGAAACCCTGCTACAATGGAGGTGTTTGGCTCAAAGGGGCGGCTGTGCTGGAGTTGGGGATGGAGCTGCGGTTGGTTAAATACCAGCTGAAGGTCTGGACCTGTTGTTGATGGAGGTTGTTGCGGTGGAGAGGTTGGAAGTCTGATCACTGGTGGAGGATGGACTGCAGCGACAAGGGATGAAGCGGCTGCTGCTACACGTTTGAAGGAGATGGTGGTATTGCTGCCGAGAGTGGAGGTGCTGTGTGAGGAAGGACTGCTGCTGGAGTGCTACAGCTGTGGCTGGAGTGGTGTCTCGTTGTGGAGGTTGTAACCGTAGTTGGAGAACTAGCACTTGGAGGTTGAAGGCTACAACTTCCAAGTTGAAGGAGATGGTGGAGCAATGGTGGCTACACCCGATCTAGCTGCAACAAAGGAGGGGAGAGCTACCTTGGTGACCCTGGAGGGGGTTGCAAGGACTAGTACTAAGTTTGAAGGGAGCTGCAACAAGATTTGGCTGAAGGGAGAGAGAGAGAGAGAGAGAGAGAGAGAGAGAGAGAGAGAGAGAGAGAGAGAGAGAGACGTTTTTGGAGAGGATGGGCTGCCGTGTGAGAGCATTTTTTTTCTTCTTTTTTTTTACTAACCTAGGTAGAAATCATCAAGACCTAAGTTTTCTAAGAGGGAATGAGTTTAATGAGGAAAGGGAAGTGCGTGAATCCCTCAGCAGACGTGGATGGGCTGGAAGGCTAGGGAAAGGAAGGGAGGAAGGAAAGGAAGAAGGAAAGAAAGGGAAGAAAAAAAAGGAAAGAAAAGGAAGAAGGGAAAAGGAAAGAAGAGGAAGGAAAGAGGGAAGAAAGAAGATGGAAAGGAAGAGAAGGGGTTTACGTGAGTGTGCTGGAGAGGAAAGAAAGGAGAAAAGAAAGAAAGAAAGAAAAAGAAAGAAAAAGGAAGAAAAAAAGAAAGAAAAGAAATAAAGAAGAAAAGAAAAGAAAAAAAAATATAAAAAAAAGAAAATGGAGGAATAAAGAAAGGAAATGGGCTGGAGGTTTGGGTGACCCCCTTGTGGGTCCCACCTTAGGAAGAATAAAATAATTAAAAAAAATTAAAATAAATAAAATAAAACAAACCAAAAAAAAATAAAGAAAAAGTTAATTTTTTTTCTTATAAATTAAAACAAGAAAATGCAAATGGATGGGCCATCTCAGAGCGGGTCCAAATTCCACTTTTGAAATTCATTTTGACGATTAAAGGGGTAAAACAGTCTTTTCAAAAAAATTCCAGACGAAACGAGCTATTTTTGGCAGTTTTTAAAACGAGCTCGGATTTTGAAGTTCAATACCTCGTTGCGAAGCAAATTCAATGTAGAATTTGAAAATTTGATTTTGAAAGAAATCCAGATTGTTTTTCTCGAGAAAATATTTCTAAACGAAACGAGCTATTTTTGGCAGTTTTTGAAATGAGCTCGGATTTTGAAGTTCAATAGCTCATTGCGAAGCAAATCCAGTGTAAAATTTGAAAATTTGATTTTGGAAGAAATCCAGATTGTTTTTCTCAAGAAAATATTTCCAAATTTAGAATCCCGGGGGTAAAATTGTTAATTTTGGAAACTCGAGGTTTGAAATTGATTTCTGAAAACTTTTAAAACTCAATCTGGATTGAAATTTATAAAACTGGAGTTCTGGACTTGAAAATAAAATGAAATGTGATGAAATGATATGAAATGATGAGAAATGACATGAAATGCTATGTGAAATGCTAACCTTGAATAAAGAATTTTGGATGTCAGACCCCGATTGACACTTGTATCAGTTTAAAAAGCATTAAAATTGATAAAATTTGCGAAATGGTTGAAGAAATGGTTTTCGAGACTCTACTGGGTCAGAGTGACACTGAAAATTGGGGTTCGAGCTGGATTGAACTGAGATGAGCTAGATTGAGTTGGGTTTTAGAGTTTCAGAACTCAACTGAACCCACCAGACACTGACTCAACTGACCTTTCCAACTGAATTTTCAAGAAAAGCTGCCATTTTTAGAGAAATGGTATGAAATGATCATTAGAATGAAGTGAATTACGAACCTGAACTGGGTTTGAGCTGACACAAAGGTCAGAAATACTGAGGTGAACTAAAATCGAGGCTCAAACACTAGCTCAACAGACTAAACTCGGCTCAATTTCAGCTAAAAGAGCTGAAATGGACTAAAATGGGTTCCTGGACACTTGGAAATGGTTTTGAACTAAAACTGGAGCGCTTGAACTTCTGGTGAGCTCAAGTTAGACTCTGAGGAGTATGACTGACTATGAATGACTGACTCGAAGACAATTGGCTTGGATTTGAGCAAGAAATGAGCTCATTTATGAAGAAATGATCCCATTTTGGCAGGAATGATCAGAAATGAAAATGACTTTCTCGCTGTGAGCTCAAATGAATTTGAAATGACTGATATTCTAAATGTTCTGAACTAACCAATGAGCTTAGTTGACTCCGACTGACTGGGGTCTGGGATGACCTAGGGGTAAAATGGTAATTTTCCTAATGAAAATAGGTAAAATGGTGATTTTCTGAAACTGACTCGGGGTTTGACTCCTACACTGACCTGACAGGGTTGGCACTGCCTGAGGAGGATTGTTTGAGAATGGATGTGGAAAATTTGGGGTGTTTACACCAGGTTGCATAGAGAAAGAACCACATTCTAAGGTCCCATTTTGTCTCTAAATGAACAGGCACAACCACATGAAGTGGCTAATAAGTTTGTCTTTACACATTTACCTGTCATTCCTTGCACTAATGCTTCTTTGCAGCCAACCTTCTCCTGTACATCCAATATCTATAATATATCAGCATTCATTATTTACCATTTTCTGTATCTTGTTACAACTTCAGTGTTTATATATCATTGTATATATGGTCCATTATTATATAGTCTCTGTTATGCCCATATATTAATATTTTGTATCACATCATTATCTAATATCATCATTTACTGTATATGTGTTTTCCTATTATCTGTAATATTGTATCAAAGCGCATTGTGTATACATCTTCATCATTTAGCTTAAATACTACATTTAAGTATATATCCTATATCATGCATTTAGATAGTTGTATTGTCCTAGATGCAATTTTCGTCTAATGTGAGCCTAAGCATCCAGGTACATATATATACTTTACACTTTTCATTCAAACTGAGTATTGTATCTAGGTTTTTCATTTAGACATATTCATATGTACCTTCCCTATTTAGCTTAAAATGTGGCATTTAGAAATTTCTCATATATGTTCTGTTTATATTTTGGGCATTACAATTCAAGTGTTGCCACTGGTGCACCATCATTAGTGTAAAATTTTCAATCTCTCCTTTATATATTGTGTCTTCTGTACCAATTCTCACACTTGCAGGACAGTTGGGAGATGTGGCTCTTTCTAGCTCCATTTTTTTTTTTGCTTTATGTCGACAATGTTAGAATCAAATGTAAACTTTGGAATAATATTTATTTTCTGCTTAGATTAAGATGCATTTCATATAGTTTGAGTTTCTGCAATATCCTGAATATGTGATTCATACATTATATTTCAAAATCACTATGGATGTACACGAATGGCATGTGCACCAACTCTTAGAGAGTTGATGAACTCGGTGGAGTCCATATTTACGGCCCTAGTCGGAATATGGACGAGACCCAGATTCAACATCTTTCTACTAGTCACACAGAGCCTACACTTTTAGGCTATCTTCAAAAGTGCACATCATATTTCCAATTTTGCAAAATATTGTGAATTAAATCAATTGAACTCTAAACATGTTCATGGCCACAGTCAAAATATGTGAAGGATTTACTTTGACTTAATACACAATTTTCTAACAAATTTCTCAGAAAATCTTTTCAGATGTCCTTTTTAAAGTGCATTCATACATTCAGATCATCTGCATCATGGCATCATCTGCTTTTCTCATGATTTTCTCAAGAAAATTTCACTCTATGGAAATCGATTCCTCAAGAAACTCTAAAAATTTTCGAAGTTGGATTTCCCAAGTCAAGTTTTCCCTTGATTTTCTCTAAAAAAATGTTATTTTCTTAAGATTCATTTTCAAAAGGAATTTCTCATCTTTCTCAAGAATCAAAATTGATTTCTAAATATTTCAAGGTCAATATTCTCACGATTTCAGTTTCCCGACTTTTGATTTTCCTTCTCCAAAGAGTTTTCCAATAAATTTTAGTCATTTTCCAAAAAAAGTTTTCAAAGTTTGAATTTTCCTAGATGAATAGTTCCTCTTCAAGTCTTTTCTCAAGAATTCTCTCCATTTTCTTAGGATTTTCTCATATCATCATAAACTTTCTGGTGATTTCCAAATCCTTTCATCTGAGTTTCCTGAGAGATTGATTTCCATCTTTTGACTGAGAAATACTTTCTAACTCCCAAATGTTTTCTAAGCATACATCAGGTTTTTTCAACTTGCATTTTACAAAATCTCATAGCACATGCCTGAATTCTCTGTGCATTTAGGATAGAACATGATTTTGATAATTTAACTAAGTCAAGCACATTTTGGTCCTTGATTCGATTACCCCTGTTAAAGGGGGCAGGAACGGTCGAACCTCGTACCGACAGGTCGAGCCCCATCCCATGGATTTTTCTGCTATTTTTAAAAATGGAGGTGAGTTTTTCAAAACAATTTTCTCAAACTCTGGTCAAGTTTGACTTGTGAAAGCATTTTCCTCTCTCTGACACAGGGAAGGGAAGGAAAAAATTTTGCGACGATAACAACAAAATTGGTCCAAGGTACGATCTCAATAGCCGGACATGAAGCATTTACTTTGTTTGATTGTGGTGCTACTCATTCGTTCATAGCAGCTAGATTTGCTTGTACTTTGCCTTTGTCAGTCGAGTCTTTGAATTTCCCGTTGGATGTTCGCACTCCAACTAGAGAGCAGTCTTTTTGTGACTCGCACATTCCGAACATCGTGGTGTCAGTGGCAGGGCAGAACCTGTCAGCTGACGTTATCCTACTAGACATGACAGAGTACGATGTCATTTTGGACATGGATTGGATTTTTTAGTATCATGCTCAAGTCTTTTGTCGGGAAGGCAAGGTCGTTCTTTCACGGCCTGATCGTCATGTTTTGGAGATCAAGCTTCCTCGACCTCTACGCGATAGCCTTATGATTTTTTCTTTCAAGGCTCAGAAGTATCTACAAAATGGGGGTACTGCATTCTTAGTCAGTATTGCCCTAGTTGAACCCGAGATGATTTTGATCGATGACTTGGACGTAGTCCAAGAATTTGCCGATGTGTTTCCAGAGGAACTACTTGGGTTACCTCCGAGGCGTGAGATCGAATTCGGTATCGAGTTGATGTCTGGAACTGCACCGATTTCCAAGGCACCATACTGTATGGCTCCAGCGGAACTTGAAGAGTTAAAGCGACAGTTGAAAGAACTTCTCGATCAAGGTTTTATTTGACCTAGTGCTTCACCGTGGGGAGCACCAATGATGTTCGTGAAGTAGAAGGATGGATCCCTGAGGTTGTGCATCGACTATCGGATGCTCAACCAAGTGACGATTAAGAACAAGTATCCATTACCGAGGATCAAAGATCTTTTCGATCAATTGCAGAAGGCAAAGGTTTTCTCGAAGATTGATCTCAGATTGGGTTACCATCAGCTTCGTATCCAAGAAGATGACATTGCGAAGATAACTTTCAGGATGAGATATGGGTTATACGAGTTCGTGGTGATGCCTTTTGGCCTCACGAATGCTCCAGCAACGTTCATGGATCTGATGAACAGGATTTTTCGACCGTTCGTTGACTCATTTGTGATAGTATTCATTGACGATATCTTGGTCTACTTAGAGAATCTGGCGCAGCATCGAGAGCATCTGTGGATTGTTTTGAGTACTCTTCGTGAGCATCAGTTGTTCGCCAAGTTCTCTAAGTGTGAGTTTTGGCTCGAGCGCGTCATGTTTCTTGGCCACGTGATATCGAAGGATGGAGTATTCGTCGATCCAGCGAAAGTTAAAGCAGTTATGGGCTGGAAGCAACCTCAGAATGTGTCTGAGATTCATAGTTTTTTTGGATTGGCCGGTTATTATCGATGTTTCATCCAAGACTTTTAGAGGATCGCATTACCTTTGATGAAGCTTTTACGTAAAGGTATCAGGTTCGAGTGGAACAGTGCTTGTGAAGACAGTTTCCAGATCCTGAAGTTGAAGCTGACGACCTAGCCGGTGTTAGCTTTACCATCGGGTAGAGGTGGGTTTGTGGTGTACACAGACGCCTCTGGTACCGGTTTGGGTTGCGTGCTTATGCAGCATGGCCGAGTGATTGCCTATGCTTCTAGACAATTGAAGACGCATGAGCAGAATTATCCGATGCACGATTTGGAGTTAGCAGCAGTCGTGTTTGCTCTGAAATCATGGCAACATTATCTGTATGGGGAATCGTTCGAGGTATTTTTCGACCACAAGAGCCTTAAGTATCTGTTCTCTCAGAAGGAGCTAAACATGAGGCAACGACGATGGCTTGAGTTTATCAAGGACTACGATTTCACATTGTCTTACCATCCTGGTAAGGCGAACGTTGTGGCAGATGCGCTTAGCAGCAAAGCGAGTGGTGTTCTGGCTAGTCTTGTGTGGATCCAACAGCTTATGGAGGATTTCGTAGCCTGGAAACCTTTTTTTGTTGGTGGTGGTTCGATCAGATTGTCTGGTCTGACCATTCAATCCGAGTTTTTGTCGAAGATCGTAGAGGCTCAGAAGCTTGACGACCAGTATGACAAGTTTCTAGCCTTGGCTGAGCAAGCAGATTCTTCTTTTAGGGTGTCTGGAGATGGCAACATTCGTTTTAGAGATCGCCTTTGGGTTCCGATCAACCCGGAGCTGAAGAGAGAAATTCTTGATGAAGCTCACATGTCGAGATACATGATTCATCCTGGCAGAACGAAGATGTTTAAGGACTTACAGCGAAAGTATTGGTGGCATGACATGAAGCGTGAGATAGCGGCTTATGTTGCGAGGTGTTTGACTTGTCAGCAAGTCAAAGCGGAACACCAACGTCCCGGTGGTACCTTGCAAAGGATTGAGATTCCTCAGTGGAAATGGGAGAATGTCACGATGGATTTTGTGGTAGGATTGCCACTGTCTAGGCATAAACACAATGCGATATTGGTAGTTGTGGACAGACTCACCAAGTCTGCCCATTTCTTGCCGATCAGGATCAGTCAGTTGCTTGAGAGTTTAGCGGACTTGTACGTCAGAGAGATTGTTCGACTTTATGGTGTGCCGAGATCTATCATTTCTGATTGTGATCTCCGGTTTACTTCGCGACTGTGGGGTCAGTTGCAATCTGCTTTGGGAACGAAGTTGAAGTTTAGTACAACCTTTCATCCTCAGACAGATGGGCAGTCCGAGCGAACGATTCAAACGTTGGAAGATATGTTGCGAGCTTGCATGCTTGATTGGAAAGGTGAATGGGATTCACACCTATGTTTGGTAGAGTTCACGTATAACAACAGTTACCACGCTAGTATCGGGATGGCCCCGTACGAAGTGTTGTATGGGAGACCTTGTCGGTCACCGTCTTATTGGGACGACATCAGCGATAGATCGAGCGAATCGCCGATTGTTCTTCAGCACTACATGCAGCAAGTGCAGAAGATTCGAGAACGTTTGAAGGCAGCGCAAGATAAGCAGAAGAGTTATGCCGATAAGAGACGTCGCGAGTTGTCTTTTAAAGTTGGAGACATGGTTTTTGTCAGGGTTTCACCGACGAAGAGCGTGTTTCATTTTGGAAAGAAAGGAAAGTTGAGTCTGAGGTATGTTGGACCGTTTGAGATCGTGGTGAGGATTGGTGAAGTGGCATATCGTGTCGAGTTGCCTCCACACTATGTAGCGACCCAAACCCAGATTTCCTGACCTTTGAGGAAACCCCCCTTTTTTTTTTTTTACGAGTTAGATGCACAAGTGCGGAAGAAACCAAAAGGGAAAAGAACAAGCGGAAAAACCCTGGGCGGTCACTACAGGTGTGAAACAACATTTAAATGAAACAACCTTTATTAAATACATCTTTACAAAATTATACATCCAATCCCTTATACAAAACACTGCCAGGATCCAACAAGCGAGGTTCAGAAGTGTGGGTTCGAAGTCCGCTGCAGCACATCGAGCTCCACCGCACGTCAAAGTAAACCTGTATCCCCATAAAACGGGGTCAGTACTCTTTCGAGCTGGTGAGACAAACCAAGACACATTACCCAAGTGTGGAATACGAAAGCAAGCTATACAAGGTAAACTTAGCATGCCATTATACAATATTTGAGCAGTTGCAGCATGGACAAGTATAGAACAGTGTTATCTACACATGGAGCATTATCAACAATTCCTATAGCATGCATCAAGACACATGATTTAGCAATGGATCAACATTTGTAACAAGGTATGCATCATAGAACATAAAGTACAAGTGTATCAACATGAAAGACTGTAACTAGCATACATCAATGCAAGTAGTCAAAGCATGAGTGACTATTATGCATCACAGAACATAAAGTACAAATGAATAATTTTGTGCATCGTGTCATAAGCGAATGAACTATCCTATGATAATTCGAACATTGTATGCTATGATGCCATGATGGGAGAGTTAGAAGCATTTGCCATGCAAGACCTACCTCACAAGCTATGCCAAGGTTCATAACCCGCACATTGTAACCATAAGCGAACTTATCTCGCTAACCACTCGCCAAGGAGTTCCAAGGTTGCGTAAGTCTTGCACCACTGCAATATCCATAGGCTAAATTGCATATGTCTCACGCTACTGCAATATCCATAGTGCATCCCAAGGCATAGCAAGCACAATAATGCTCACGTTCCTTAGTTGACAAACATACGAGATTTGTTAACATGAGTTAGTGATCACATTCATCACGCGTGTCATCTATGTACTTAAAAATTGTGTACCAACTACGCTAAGTCGAATCATTATACATTATCTCTGCCCACATGGATCCATTGCATAAGTCAAAACACTTAACGCACTCGTAGGGATACTGGATCCCGCTCCAAACACAATTACATCCCCTTGGCTATAGCTCGGATGTCTACTGACAAGGCTATAGGCACGACAATAAGAATGGAAATTTACATATAAAGTTTGCTTCGGTTTGACGAGCACAATCCATTTGTGATACGATGAGTCAAATCCATCACATTGCTGGGGTATTGGACCCCGCGGTACGTATGCACATGCATCTGCATAGGCTGCAGCTCGGATTGCCATAAACCAACACTCAATGCGCAACCACGGGAGAGAAAATCATCTATTAGGACTGCCAGTCATTCGTTGTCATGTGGCAACTTGCGCACGCGCACCGGGTGCAGCTAAGAAAGAAAACCCAGGTCTGGACCGACTGGTCCAGACCTCACTTGGGGCTCGGCCCATACCAAAACGCAAGGGGTGCAGGATTTGCACCCGAAGACGACCCACCTGCTGCAACTTGGTTGCAGCAGGCTGGACCGACTAGTCCAGATCCAGGTTGGCTTCGGCCAAAGGTCCAGGAGGTGTGCAGGCCTTCCAGCCTGCGTCTGGACACAGCCCAGCTGCTGCAACTACCACAACATGCCTGAAAATCTCAGCTGGCCGACAAAAAAGGGCTGACGCCCAATCCGACAATCATGGGACGGCCTATGACAGGTCTGGACCATTTCGGTCCAGACCATGTCAGGCCAGAGATGGGGAAACCGAACCCACACCAACCCGTGTTGGTGGGTTCGGTTAATGCTCGAACTGAACCATAAAGGGAGGAAGAAGGAAAGGGACGCCCACGCTAGGGACGGTCTGGGCTAACCTTGCTGGAACCTCCAGCAACAGGAAAATAACCAATGGTGCAGGCGTTATGGTCAAATGACAAAAATGGAGTGTTAAACGAAATGGTGCGATTCCACCACAGCTCGGCCCGTTTAGCCCAAGCCGGCAGCACCCAAAATGGGGCTAACCCGAATGGATGGGTTGGATGGGCAGGTGCCATCCGCGGCCTCATCGCCAATGAAATGAAGCATGGGAAAGAACATTGATGCAACCACTAAACCATGCAAGACACAAACTTGAAACTTTTGAGGAAAATGAAAGGCTAAAACATTTTCTTGTAAACACGTTTTACCAATGCTAAAACGAGGTTTAAAAAGTACCAATAAGGGTGCAAATACGAAGAACTGTATGGCCTTAAGCTATAGTGCCCATTTTGCACGAGGAGAAAGCTTAAAAATGTACTTAACCGAACATTCATAATGCATGCCCCTCAATTCGTAAAATACATAAACGAGAAATGAGGAAAAAGTTATGGAAATGCTCAAATTGCAAGCCAAAGTAGAACATTGCTCAAACGGAATCCACAATAGGCATAGGGAAGGAGGTGTCTCACCTTCGCGGCTTTAAAATGGAGGAAATGAGGAAGGTGGAGGCAATGGTGTCCTCGGCTGGAGTTGCTCCACACCACACCCACAAACTCACTCTCACTCGGTTTTGGAGAAGAAGAGGAAGAAGGGGAAGAGAGAGAGAGGTTCCTCCAAGAAAATCGCCCAAGAGGTCCTCTCTTTCTCTCTCTTGAAACCTTAAGTACATAGGGTTTACAAAAAGGAACGGCTAGGATTAAAACTCATAAGATGGAGGGCTGGAGTGCTCCACGCCTCACCCCTAGGTATCCACGCCCAATGCATGTTGAGCTTTTAAAACATTTCAGAAATCTTTCAAAAACGCCATTGCAAAGTGCCTTTAGTGTTCGAAAGTTTTACAAAAGAGCCACCCAAGCTCACCCAATCGGATTTTAGCATTTGGATTCTTTTGAAACAATTACAAAAATGCCATGGGGCGCCAACCTCATGGTCCCTTTTATTGAAAAACACCTTTCATGATGAGCTTAAAGGCTCATCATGAGTTTCAAAAAGAAGAAATGGCCAATCGTGGGCTATGTTTTAAAATCCATGAAATTCTTTACAAAAGTACCACTCAGCTGGTCAAACCTTGACCAGTTGGTCAAACATAGACAAAATCATCCCCCCCTTTAGAGGGGCGCCCAAAGGTTTTGGGTCCTCTAGGTGACCCGGATCCAAGATCCAAAATCGCCAATTGATAAGTTTCAAAACATCATTTAATTAATACCTTAAAACACTGAATAAATCCAATTAAATCTTTCAGTTCTGTTTATAACCTCAATTACTACAAAATGCATGAAGTCTTATAAGGAAATTCTCATCCGATTGCAAGAATTAAGCGTATTATGATTCGGGTTCAAACTTGGGCCCAAACTCGTAATTCGCATGCACTGACGAGGTTTTTACACCGTATAAGTCCCAAATTCGAGGACAAACCATAAAAATATAATATAATTCAACCCTTAAATTCTTAGAGGCTAATTCATCCAGAATTAGACACTTCTTACTTGCACATTATATTTACGCGATTTTCAGGTCGCGAATACAAGGCAAAAATACAAAGCATAGTCAAATTTCATTAAATCACGTGCTACTTCACAAGTACACACAAACATACATTCCAACTCAAATCACACAATAAAGCACTCAGAAATTCGCGGGTCTTATATTCTACCCTCCTTAAAAGTGATTTCGTCCGCGAAATCACGAAACAACAAGCAATAATGCAAGGGTCAGATCTCGCCTTACTGCGCCTACTCGGCAACAACTAAGTCTGTTGGAGGCTTCTCCAAACAAAACTTGGCAATATGCCCAGGTTGTCCACACTTGAAACATTTTCCCTTGAAACGAGGACAAGCCCCAAAAGCGTGATCTACATCGCATTGCCGACACTTCCGCTCAACTCCCGGTCGCTGAGGTTGCTTTTGCTGGCGATTCGATTGTTGAGGTCATCTCCGCTGGACATTCAGTTGTACTTTCTGACGCTTCCGCCCTCTAGTAGGTGGTGAGGACTGCACCACACTAGGTTTCTTCTCCGCCGCAATCGTGAAAACTTGAGCCTGGTGCTCGGATTGATCTTCATCTAACAGAGTAGCTACCTCAATAGCTTCTTCGAGCGATTTAGGCACATTAGTGAACACCTTAGTTCTCAAAGTAGGCCTCAAACCACGAGCAAACTTCATTGCTCGATCATTCTTCGTAATGTAAATGTTCGGACAATATCGTTCCAAACAACGAAATCTTGTAGTATAATCGGATAAGGTCATCGCTCCCTGCTGCAAGTCCAGAAATTCTTGTATCTTCCTACTGCGTTCGTGCTTAGGAAAATAAGCAGAGTTAAAAACTTCCACGAATTCATCCCACGTAACAGTCGCGTCCTTGAATCTGACCGAAGAGACAGTGTCCCACCACTTCTCAGCATGGTCCTTCAAGCGATAAGTGCCAAAATCCACTTTCTTCTCTTCTGGTACATCCAGAACACGGAAAATACGTTCCATCTCACGTAACCATGACTCAGCAGCTTCAGGGTCTGTCTTACCCATAAAAGCAGGAGGATCTAACTCCATGAATCGCTTATACGTAACCGCACTACTGCTTTGCACACTCTGTGCTACATGCTGAAGATTCTCGCCCATCTGATGCATTGCAGCCGCTTGCTGATGCACAACCTCTGCAAGGTTGTTCACAGTGCCCATAACAACATTGCATATAGTCCTCCAAGTCATCTATCATTATTAGAAGCAAGGTGAGTCAAAAGGTAGGTCTGAAAAACCTAGCTCACGAAACAACAATCGCAGCAACCAAACAACTATCATAAGCATAAGCACACAAAAATTCAGACAAAATTTACATCACATTCAATCGTGCAACACAACACGACGAAAGCGCGTTCTACGAACGATCTCAAACGACACCAAACAAGGTCGCTATCACCGGAAACCACTATTCTCGACGACGAATGTTAGAGAACACCACTCTAACGAAACCAGGAAAGTCATCATCACATGACAAGGCAAAAATATGAGTCATCTATACTCATCTAGCATCGTCACGAGACATCGTTGATCGTAACGTCATTAATCGTAACTAGTCAAGCACACCATCGTTAGGGAACCACCACCCTAGCGACATCATTAGGAAACCACCATGCTAACGGCATCGCTGAAGCTTCACCACCCCAACGATATCACTGAAGAGTCACCACTCCAAATGACCTTCATTAGAGAATCACCACTCTAATGGCATCGCTAGCAAATCACCACGCTAACGGCATCGCTGAAGCGTCACCACCCCAACGATATCACTAGAGAGTCACCACTCCAAATGACCTTCATTAGAGAATCACCACTCTAATGGCATCGCTAGCGAATCACCACGCTAACGGCATCGCTGAAGCATCACCACCCCAACGATATCACTGGAGAGTCACCACTCCAAATGACCTTCATTAGAGAATCACCACTCTAATAGCATCGCTAGCGAATCACCATGCTAACGGCATCGCTGAAGAATCACCACTTCAACTGTATCACTGGAGAGTCACCACTCCAAATGACCTTCATTAGAGAATCACCACTCTAATGGCATCGCTAGCAAATCACCACGCTAACGGCATCGCTGAAGAATCACCACTTCAACTGTATCACTGGAGAGTCACCACTCCAAATGACCTTCATTAGAGAATCACCACTCTAATGGCATCGCTAGCGAATCACCACGCTAACGACATTACTGAAGAATCACCACTTCAGTATCGTCATTAGGAAATCACCATCCTAATGGCATCATTAGCGAATCACCATGCTAACGGCATCGCTGAAGTGTCACCACCCCAACGGTATCACTGGAGAATCACCACTCCAATGACCTTCATTAGAGAATCACCACTCTAATGGCATCGCTAGCGAATCACCACGCTAACGGCATCGCTGAAGAACTACTCCATCCAACGGTACAGTTGGCGCTACCAGGAATCACCTCCTGAGCCAACACACCACTATCCTCCAGATAGTGGTGGGGGAAACAAAATTCCCGCAACGCTCTCTCACGAGCGGCAATGCCCTGGAAATCGGTGTCGAGCCATCCCCAGAACACGACCCTCTCAGGAGTCCAATGCCATCACTGGCATCCCACACAACATGCAAAGCATGAAACAACAGATACGTTCTCATCACCAAGAACGACTGGGAAAAATGACAGTGTCAAGTATCCGCCTACGGGATAAGTAAGGGCTCACTGGCACCGACAAGGCTTCTACCTCTCTGTCTAAAAAGGTTCACATCAAACGAGATACCCTTCGTCAAGGACAGGACTACCACAATTCCAACGAGGTTGGAAAAGAGGGAAAACATCCACACCTGAACCTCACACGATGGTTCTCATCGAAGCCATCTCATCTATAACACGATAAGGCTAAAGCTCGATAATTGCTATGACATCTCAATCGTTTCCACTAACACAACGTGGAACGAGAAGGGTGAACTACGCAAGTAGCTCCCTAAATCTCAGTCGAAAACTCCTACTCTCACCTGAGTCGACTCGATACAGCTTGGAAACTATATCCACCAGCACAAACGAACACTTAGGTTCCGATAAACGATGTCTCAAGCCTGTTACACGAGGCTTAAGCACGAAATAGGGCCTCACATCGGAAGACACCCGAAAGCACATAATTCATCAAATCAAGCAGAGCAGCTACTAAACAACAGAAACTGGGTTAGAAATACTCACAGTGCGATGGCTGATGCGTGCAGAGACTTGAACCACACTTCTTAACTCCTTTTAAAAAACACTGCTCTGATACCAATTCTGTAGTGACCCAAACCCAGATTTCCCGACCTTTGAGGAAACCCCCTTTTTTTTTTTTTACGAGTTAGATGCATAAGTGCGGAAGAAACCAAAAGGGAAAAGAACAAGCGAAAAAACCCTGGGCGGTCACTACAGGTGTGAAACAACATTTAAATGAAACAACCTTTATTAAATACATCTTTACAAAATTGTACATCCAATCCCTTATACAAAACACTGCCAGGATCCAACAAGCGAGGTTCAGAAGTGTGGGTTCGAAGTCCGCTACAGCACATCGAGCTCCACCGCACGTCGAAGTAAACCTGTATCTGTTATCGTCGCGAAATTTTTCCCCCGTCTTCCCTTCCTTGCGGAAGAGAAAAAGGAAGGAAACGCTTTCGCGCTTCAAACTTGACCGGATTTTGGAAAATGTTTTTGAAATACTCGCCTCCGTTTTTGAAAATTGCGAGAAAATCCATGGGATGGGGCTCAACCTGTCGGTACGAGGTTCGACCGTTCCTGCCGCCTTTAACAGGGGTAATCGAACCAAGGACCAAAATTGTGCTTGACTTAGTTAAATCATCAAAATCATGTTCTATCCTAAATGCACAGAGAATTTAGGCATGTGCTCTGAGATTTGGAAAATGCAACTTGGGAAAACATGATGTATGCTTGGAAAATATTTGAAGTTGAAAAGATTTCTCAGGAAAAGAGTAAATTTCTCAGGAAACTCAGATGAAAAGATTTGAAATCTTGAGAAAGTTTATAAAGACTTGGGAAAATCATGAATGATTGGAAGTCCTGAGAAAATGTGAGTAATTCTTAGGAAAAGTGTGAACATTTGAAGGGAAATGCTTGTCAGGAAAACTCCAGCTCTGAAAATTTTATTTGGAAAGAGGATTGAAAATTCATAGGAAAACTTTTGGAGTTGAAAAGCATTTCTTGGGAAAAGGTGAAAATCGATTTCTCAGGAAACTCAAATGAAAGGGGTTTTGAAATCACAAGAAAGTTCATAAAGGTGTGGAAAAATCAGAAATAGTTGAAAATCTTGGGAAAATAGAAGTGATTCTTGAGAAAAAGGTGAACCTTTGAAAAGGGAAACACTTCTTAGGAAAACTTGGACTTTGAGAGTTTTCTTAGGAAAATGATGGAAATTCATAAGAAAGCTCATTTGAGAAGGAAATTCAAAACTTGGGAAATTGAAATCCTGGGAATTTTACCCTTGAAATACTTGGAAATCGATTTTGATCTTGGAAAAAGATTGGAAAACTCTTTTGAAGCTCTTAAGAAAATAACATTTTCCAGGGAAAACTATAGGGAAATTGACTTGGGAAAACCGATTTTGAAAGATTCTTAGAGTTTCTTGAGAAATCGATTTCTTGAGAATGAAATTTTCTTAAGAAAATCATAAGAAAACCAATGATTTCATGATGCAAATGATATGAGTGAAAGAATGCACTTTGAAAGGTTTTCTAGGGAAATTTGTTGGAAAAATGTGTATTAAGTCAAAGTAAATCCTTCACATATTCTGACTGTGGCCATGAATATGTTCCGAGTTTAATTGATTTAATGCACAAGATTTTGAAAACATTGGAAATATGATGTGCATTTTCAAGATAGCCTAAGAGTGTAGGCTCAATGTGACTAGTAGAAAGATGATGGATCTAGGTCTCGTCCATATTCCGACTAGGGCCGTAAATATGGATTCCACCGAGTTCATCAACTCCCTAAGAGTTGGTGCACGTGCCATTCGTGAACATCCATAGTGCTTTTGAAATAAAATGCATGAATCATATAAGCAGGATATTGCATAAATTCAAACTATATGATATGCATCCTAGTCTAAGCAGAAAATTAACTCTCTTATTCCAAAATTTACATTATTACATCACTAAATAAAGGAAATAAAAGAAATTTGCAGACTTTAGCTCCTTCTTTTGAATGTCCCTGCCAAACTTGAAATAAGGTTAGCTCAAATATGTGGGTTTTTCCAAGATTTTCCAATAATATTATGAAATTATTGGATTTAATAGGATATAAACCCTATTCTCATGCTTCCTTGATATTTTGAAATGATGAAAATGCTAGAAATTCAGTAGAAAACAATTTGAAATTCGGAATTGAGGTTAAAATGACCAAAATACCCCTAAAATTAAAGTTACATCTTTAAAATCAGGGTTTTTTGAAGGAAAACTAGGTAAAATTGAGATTTCGAAATTCAAATTGAATCCAATGATGATGAAATGAAGTATGAGGCATGATGACATACTGCTAAACACATTATGACTGTAAAATCAGAATTTGACATTTTGAAATTTAGCCAAAATAGCGAATTTCGCTTGTTTTTCACTTGGATCCGGGTCCTGCGGGACCCTGTTTTGGTATTGTGGCTAATCCGAACCTCAAATGGATTCCAAATTGCACCAAATTCGGTATGAAGCATCTACTTACTCTGATAAACAACCTAGAATGCTAAAAATCATGAAATGATATGATTTAAATGCTAAAATTTAAAGAAAGTCCTAAAATGGTGGATTTTGCCTATGGATCCGAACCAAATGCAATGCCTAATATGATAATGCAAGATTTACACCATGGAAACTTCTGATATTTTGCAGACTGCTAAAAGACCCGAAATGGAACATTTTTGGTTTTTACAGCCTCGGGATTTGAGCCATGGTGAGTTCGGCAACAGGGATTTAATTCTGACAGAGGTAAAAATCACCCTAATCTGATGTAAAATGCTAAAAAAATATCAAACAGACATGGAAATTTATGAAATTAATCAGAGCTATGCACGACACCTGCATGAATAACTTTTATGTTTATGACTTCGGCATTTGATCAACAGAAACACAGAGAAAAATATAACTATTCCTGCCTAAACTAATAGAACAGACAAATGTAGCAAAACAGGAGACTGACAAAAAAAATCCGAAGCAGGGGTCAACACTGTTCTAAAAATTATAGGCTTTCAGATGAGAACATAGGAAATCTCGGACACAACTTTCACTTTTTACAGTTTTGGATTTGGAGCAACACACAAAGAGAAACCATAGCCCTAAGTCGATCCAAGATTTCAGAGGCCCAAATTAGGCTCTGACACGTGTCCCGAACTCTCGGATTTTTGTCAGATATAAAAAAAATCATAAAAATCAGAAAACATCATATTAAAAACTATACATTCTCCCTAGTTCATAACATTTTTCGGATCGAAAATCGGATCTCCCATGAGGGATATCTCCATTTTACAAGTCGGCAAATGATTTTCAAAACGCATCCCGGGTAAAAAAACCCGACTTGCCATTTTGAATGTTTACCGCAGTAAACAAATTCAAATGCCTCCGAATTTTTGGCAAACTTTCAGGGACACCTAAGTGCGCATTCCGTGATTTTTTGGGGATTTTTAATAAAACATAAATGCATGAAATGACGTGTGGACTGACTGACAAAAACAGAGACCTACTGAAAATAAGCAGAATTGAAATAAATGCTAAATTAATCCTAATTAATTCATGAAATGTACTAAATGAATGAAATAAAATGCAAATTAAATCTAGCTAACTACATGCATATTAAAAATCATCAAGGAAGTATAATTATGTATTTTTATATATGTCGTTTTATGAGAATAGCTCAATCCATCCCTCGGATGAGCTCTTTCTTCAAACGACAACACGAATCAAACCAAAAGAATTATCATAGTGAAATCAATAGGAATGGAGGCTTACCTTGTGTTCTCCAGCGGTTTTGGAACTCCCAAAATGAGTGGCTACCTTGATAATGGGCTCCAGAGGGGCATGAATCCAGAGGAAACTAAGAAAGAATGAAAATGGAATTCTGAAGTTCAATTCTCAAACAGGGCTCTCAGAGTGAAAATGCTAAATCCAAAAGAATCTCCCCTAGGCTGGGCATGGGGCCTTGTATTTATAGAGATTTTTGGAAAATTTTGAAATTCAAAAAGCTTAATCTGAGCCCTCCATGTGGCGCCATCTCAGAGGGTGTTGTCTTGGAGTTTGAAATTCAAATTCTGCTTTATTCTGGAAGGAGGAGAGACTTCCATATGGCGCCATCTCAGAACATCCACATTGCCATGTGTCAGAAGGTAGGAGCAGAGGAAGCAGAAGACGCCACCTCAGAGGGGTTTGAATTCTACTTTTTCTGATGAAAGGAGAGACTAACATGTGGTGCCATCTCAGAGCATCTTCATTGACATGTGTCAGAAGGAAAGGCAGAGGATTCAGATGGTGCCACCTCAGAGAGAGTTTGAAATTTAAATTTCTGCTTTTTCTAGAGGAAAGGAGAGACTGACATGTGGCGCCATCTTAGAGCATCTTCATTGACATGTGTCAGAAGGAAAGGCAGAGGATTCAGATGGTGCCACCTCAGAGAGAGTTTGAAGTTTAAATTTCTGCTTTTTCTAGAGGAAAGGAGAGACTGCCATGTGGCACCACCTCAGGGTGGCTCCTACAATGACATGTGGCAAGAGGGAGGAAAAGGGACACGTGGCACCATCTCACACAAAATAGAAAATGTGAAGTTCAGGATTTGCGCCACCTCAGACTGGAGTTTGAACATTTGAATTCTAGCTTTCTCTGAAGGAGGCAGAAAATGACATGTGTCCTCTACTTTTTCTAAAGAAAGCAGAGAGAGACACATGTCCCTTGCTTTTTCTGAGAAGAGCAGAGGGTGACATGTGTCACTTGCTTTTTCTGAGAAAAGCAGGGAGTGACATGTGTCTTCTACTTTTTCTAAAGGAAGCTGGAGATGACATGTGTCATCTACTTTTCTGAGAAAAATAGGAGGGAGACATGTGTCCTCTGCTTTTTCTGAAAGGAGCAGAGATTGACACGTGTCGCTTGCTTTTCCTGAGGAAAGGAGAGAGTGACATGTGTCACCTGCAGAAGACATAATTCAAATGGTGCCACCTCAGGGGAGACAAGTTCTACTTTTTCTGAACAGGACAACACATGACACGTGGCATCTCATGGTGACCTTGGAATGACACTTGGCACAGGGTGAAGATGGTAGACATTGACACGTGGCATAAAATAAAGAGGATGACTAATGACATGTGGCGGCATCTTAAGGTGGTCCCACACTGACATGTGTCAAAGGGTGGCAGAAGAGAGAAGGTGACATGTGGCGCCAACTCTAGGTGAACCCTATACTGACACATGACAGGTAAATGAGAGGAGAGAGAAAGGACAAGTGGCACCAATCCAGGGGACAAGGCTCCTATATTTTTGGGTTTTTCAAAATTCAAATTTTTCAAAAGAAAAGCCTATGTGACACCACCTCAATGTGGGTCCCACATTGCTTTTTTATTGAAATAAAAATAACAACCTCTTTTTGGAATTTTCATAAAAATTTGGACTAATTGGTAAAACATAAATTTTGAAAAGAGTTGTCCCCTGTAGGGCGATTTTGTAAAAGGAAGATATTTGAAATTGTTTGACAAAAGGGGCAAAATCTAAGATGAAATTTATCCAGATTGTTTTCCTGAGGAAATATTTTGAAATTCAAAGCCCTGGGGGTAAAATGGGAAGAATTGATAATTTTGAAGACCCGGGGTTTTGAAATCAATTTTGAAAATAGTTAAAATTCGAATCTGGATTGAAAATTTTGAAATCAAGAGTTCTAGACCTCGAAATGACATGCTGTGCAGTGCAGTGATATGAGATGCTCATGCAATGATATGCAATGTCATGTCTTATGCAATATAATCTTGAACCAAGACTTGGAGATGCCTGTCTCCTGTCACGAATAAAATTTTGAACATCTGAGCTAAAATAGGGAGACTTTGAGAGTTCCAGATGAAATTTGGACTTTTACAAGGTCCAAACTCAGAAAATGACCATTTTGCCCTCCGGCGATTTCAAAGGCTGAATGATAATGCTTGGTGAAACTGTCGGGGAGGTGAGTGAAAATTTGGGGTGTTTACAGATTTCCCTCTTTGCTGCTAAGCCGGCTCATGGCCGAGCTTAGTGGCAAAGAAAAACACACCAAATTTGGGCTATACATAAAAAAAATGCCCCAATTAGAAGGATCAGACTGGGTGTGAAGAAATTAGCCCGAGGAAGATGGTAGATATGAAGCGAAGAATAAAGAGGAAAGATTTGCTCTATGAGAGCGAAGTTCAGGTTTTTGCCCTTAACCTGGATGGGACAAAAATACCTCGCATGGAACGAAGCTCAGGTTTGACCCTTAACCTGATTGGGAATTGAAATATCTCATAAAAATGAGACTCAGGTTTGTACCCTTAACCTGATCGGGCGGAAAAATGGAATACCTCTTTGAATGAGGCTCAGGTTTGTACCCTTATCCTGATCGGGCGGAAAAATGGAATACCTCTTTGAATGAGGCTCAGGTTTGTACCCTTATCCTGATCGGGCGGACAATGGAATACCTTTTTTATTGAGGCTCAGGTTTGTACCCTTATCCTGATCGGGCGGAAGATGAATGGAATCCTCGAAGGAAGAGACCATGATGGAACCTTTGGATTTTGCACAATAAATCCAATAGGGTTTTTGCAAAAGGAAGGAAAATGGGGTCCCTAAAGCTTGAAAAGGGATTGATTTTTGGGCGTCTCATTGCTGAGACTAAATAGCTTTTGAAATTTCCTTTTGCGGGGAATGATTGGTGGTTCGACCTCGAACCGAAATGGGACTGTCTATGGTGGGACAGTGGGGACACAGAGAAGTGCGCAAGTCTGAGAGTCCATGCTTTCGAAGAAGGGAAGGAATCAAGTCCTTAGGAGGGATTTAAAATTGGTGTCAGGATGCATCAAAGACGGATATCGAGCTCTCACTTCACGTCAGGATGGATAGAAAATATTATCACAATATTGGAAATTTTGTTGTTGATTCAAAAATTTTTGAAAATGTTGCATGTTGTTGCAAAGATATTCCTTATTTTCTACCCAAAGCATTACCTCCAAACAAGGTTCACTTTGTAGAATCGAGACGTGAAATCCAAATTGCTCGCAATTGACCTTCTTCAAGGAAGCTATCAATTTCCTTGATATGAGCAGGAAAGAGAATTTGATATTATGAAAGTAATTGATGAAAGAGTATTGATAATAGAATTTCACAAAGTTAAAGAGGATTCTTGATAGACCTGGCAGTTTGATATCCTGAGAGCTTCTCTCATGATAGTCTTTCTGCACTCTTTTGGCTCTTCTTTGAGTTTTTTGGCTATATTCTCCTTCATTTTGGAGATGATCTTACTTTTTCTCTCTTTCTTTTTCCTCTCTTTCTCTCTTTTGGGAAGGGTACGTCACAAACTCCTTCATCTTGGAGATGTTTTGATCCTTCTTGGGCGATGGGTTTGGAGATCTTTTGGTGACAGCTGAAATTAAATATCTTTTAGAGATTGTCGAGAGGTTCATCGCATCTGCCTTCATCTCGACAGTGCTTTGGACTTTCCCTGGAAGGATCCGTCACAAACTCCGTCATCTTGGAGATGTTTCGAATCTTCTTTGGCCCCGGGGGTCTACTCGCCTAATTCGCCTTCATCTTGACGACATGTGAGAGATCCCTTTTGCGGATATTTAATTGCAGCTTAGGTGATTTTGAGGAAACGGGACTTGGGTAAATTCTCTCTTTTCTAGCACTCAGGATATTTCCACTGCCTTGTCTTTACAAGAATAATCCTTAAAGATGTGCCATAACTGCGATCAATATCAATCATCTACAACTTTTCAATAACATTGAATCTTCTTTTCTGGCCATATCGAGGACTTATTCTTCATCCTTTTGGTTGGCCAATAGAAAGAATTTGAAGTTTGAATCCCTTTTCGCAAAAGCTTTGCTCTTTTGGAAGTAATGCTGAGGGTAAACTGATTAGTGCAATAAAGATTCTGAAATCAACTATTGATTGACAAATTGACAAAATTTTCTTGAAATCCTTGATGAAAGAGAGCACATGAGGTCCAACTTAACGCATCCGTGATGAAAATTCTCCTCTCTTTTTCTCAAAGGAGGTGACTATCAGTTCACTGAGAACAATATCAGTTCAATTAAGAACGACCATCGGTTCGCTGGAAACAATATCAGTTCAATTAAGAACGCCCATCGGTTTGCTGGGAACAATATCAGTTCAATTAAGAACAACCATCGGTGGGAATAATATCAGTTCAATTAAGAACGACTATCAGTTTGCTTGGAATACTATCAATTCAATGAAGAACGACTATCAGTTTGCTTGGAATACTATCAGTTCAATGAAGAACGACTATCAGTTCACTTGGAACACTATCAGTTCGATGAATAACGACTATCAGTTCACTTGGAACACTATCAGTTCAATGAAGAACGACTATCAGTTCACTTGGAACACTATCAGTTCAATGAAGAACGACTATCAGTTTGCTTGGAATACTATAAGTTCAATGAAGAACGACTATCAGTTCACTGGGATCAATATCAGTTCAATGAAGAACGACTATCAGTTCACTTGGAACAATATCAGTTCAATGAAGAACGACTATCAGTTCACTTGAACACTATCAGTTCAATGAAGAACGACTATCAGTTCGCTTGGAACACTATCAGTTCGATGAAGAACGACTATTAGTTCGCTTGGAACACTATCAGTTCGATGAAGAACGACTATTAGTTCGCTTGGAATACTATCAGTTCGATGAAGAACGACTATCAGTTCGCTTGGGAACACTATCAGTTCAATGAAGAACGACTATCAGTTCACTTGGAACACTATCAGTTCAATGAAGAACGACTATCAGTTCACTTGGAACAATATCAGTTCAATGAAGAACGACTATCAGTTCGTTTGGAACGACTATCAGTTTGCTTGGAACACTATCAGTTTGTTTGGAACACTATCAGTTCGATGAAGAACGACTATCAGTTCACATAGGGACACTATCAGTTCAATGAAGAACAAGGACCATTATAGAGAGTTGGATTGCTTCTATGAATGGTTTCAGGATTATCCCCTTATCCTGAACGGGGAATGAAAATTGGATGACCTGGCGATCGAAATTGAGAATTTTGGTGATTTTAAAATTGGGAATTGGGTGACCCGGAGGTCGAAATTGAAGAATTGGATGACCCGAGGGTCGAAATTGAAGAATTATGGAAAATGATTCAGGTTTATCCCTTAACCTGAAGGGGAAATGGAATTGGGTGCATAGTCAATACAAATGCAATGCACATGCACATGAAATGCAAATGAAGTGCAAATGAATGCAAATGAGTGCATATATATGCAAAATGAGAGAATGGTTTATCCTGCCTGCATACAGGATGTTTTGAGGTAAAGATAAATTTTCCAAAAAAATGCCCCAGTGTAACTAGGGAGAAAATTTTGAATAAAAGAAGGATAATTGATGAATAAGGCGACAAGCTTCTTGATTGATAGATGTCCTCAAGATATTCTTCACAAGAGAGACATTATGAAAAGGAAGAGGAAGTAAATAAGACGACACCAAGCTATTGAAAAAAATTTGATGACTTTATTGATGCTTTAAAATCAAGGAAAGAGAATGGGATTACATTATTCTTTTGAAAAAGCAAGATGGGAAATGGGAAATTGTTGGCATTGTCATCTTCTTGAATGATTGTAGAAAAAATCTTTGTCAGGATGACTAGTCTTCCTTTTCATCTTCAACGAGGAGCTTCTTGTCAATGCAGTCTTGAACAATGTTCTTAAGGACGAAGCAGTTTTCTGTATCGTGCCCTATTGCTCGATGAAACTTGCAAAATTGTTCTTTGAATCTGCCCATAATTGCTGGAGGATCAGCAGCTTTAGGCAACCGGACAAGGTCTTTCTCAAGCATATACTCGAGGATACTCTCGAGTGTCTGATCCAGAGGGATGAATTCTCGATCAGTTTTCCAGTCCTTGCGCTTTGATTTTTCCTGATCTTTCTTTTGATGTTGAGGGCTGGATTGGAGAGGTTTATCACTGTTGATGTCCTTCCCCTTTTGCTTTTTGATTCTCTCCAAACTATGATCATTCTTGTTGCCTTTGCTATTATTGAAAGATTTGGCCGCAAAAGTGAAGTGAGCCTTCTTCTTTTGTTCACCTTGAGAGTTATTCTTGGAAAATGTGAAGCCTTCATAGACTCCATTATCCACACTCAACTCGAGCCATTCTGCTCGTTCAATGAGTTCAACGAAAGATTTGGATGGTGAGGTAGAAATTAATTGTAAGACCCACAATTTTTCAGAAAATATCTGAATAAAATTCATGAGGCATTTACCGGTAAAAATAGCATTTCTTCTTAGAATGCAAAACGAATCAATTTCTGCGAGCCAGTTATACTTAGGATATTCGTCGAATCGCGAATATATGCTCAAACACTCTGGAAGCCATAACTTCCTACCTGAATGAAATCAAAGGATTCCTGCGAGCCAACTTTCTTAGTTACGTCAATACGAAGGGAATGGCGTACTCAGAATTTTTCGGAAAAAAATCGCCGGAAACCCGAAATTCTTGCGGGACCCACGGAAATATTGGTGGGACCCACAGAAATATTCCTCAGAAAATATCTGGTGGGACCCACAAAAATATCCCATGGAATATCCAAGTGGGCCCCACACCAAGGAACCTCTTGGAATTAAAAAGAAGCCAAGGGGGTAGAAGGGGGATGAAAATTCCCAAGAGGAGGTGGGCTTGGGCTATAAATAGCCCTCCCCACTCTCTCTCTTCTCATAAAAATCGACCCCCCCTCTCTCTCTTGCCTTCTCTCTCTCTCCTAAACCTCCCCTACCTAGCCTAGCCCACCTGAGCCCACCTGACCTGGTCTGAGCCTGCCTGACCTGGTCTGAGCCTGCCTGACTTAGCCTGAGCCTGCCTGACCTGGTCCTAACCCACCTGACCTGGGTCTGAACCCACTTGACCTGGTCCAAACCCAGTTGACTTGACTTGAACCTAGTTGGGTTTAAAGTCAAAGTCAAATTCCTTTTTGGTCCAGATTCCAGTTTGGATTTCTGAACCCAGACTTAGCCTACTTGAGCTGAGTTCGAACCTGCTGAACCCAGTTGACTTGGATCAAACCCTGTTTGGTTCAAACCACTTAGGTTGAGTAGCTTGACCTGGTCTACCTCTTTCTCAACTAAGTCAGCTTCATCTGACTTAGTCTGACCTCTCGAAGGAAGGCTTGAAGCCAAAGAAGCAACCCGGAGCCGTTTCTTCCACGATTTGAAGTAAGTTCGCTTCGTTGATTCATCTCTCTCAAGTATTTGACTGTTTGTATATAGAATATACTTTCTGAAGTAGTATCTTGCTTTAGTTCTTGATTGAGCCCTTTTTGGACACTTCGGTGTTCACCCGCTCGTCTCGTAACTATCGTCGGATATATCTATGTTCAAACACGCAGTATATGCATTTTTAAAATGGTATCTCGCCCTAGTTCTTGGTTGAGCCCTTCAGAACACTTCGGTGTTCACCCGCTCGCCTCGTAACTATCGTTGGATACGGATCTAGGTGTATATCTGCTGATTCTGCCGACGCGTCTTATATCGCACAGGCTATGTAATTTACCTTTGCCGTCGCGTCGTATGATGCCAAGGCTCCCTGTTTTCTGCACTTCCGATTATGCATTTACTTACGCCGTCGCGTCGAACGATGCCAAGGCTCCTGCTTTCTGCAATGTATTTACTTACGCCGTCGCGTCGAACGATGCGAAGGCTTCTGCTTTGTTATATATGTAGAATATTTCGTTCAGTTACACACCCTGAACAATAGTATATGCATTTCTTTACGCCGCCGCTGTATAAAGCACAGGCTTCTGCTTATACTACATATATAGCGCATAAATGAGCGTTCAAATGGAGATCAAACTCCAAATCGCCAATGCGATTCCCTGACCGCTCCTCGTTCAAGATTCTGCTTGACGAATGAAGCCCCTATCGGAAAGGCTTCGATTTTTGGCAAAATGCTCTTTACGTAAAGACTAAGTCAATTACGTATGGCCTGGCTATGGCCCAGGGTTCCTGCAACCTTGATGGGTGCAAAGTACGCACAACGGTGTACATCCATTTCCTGAATTAAGCGTGGCGATTTCCTACCAAAGAGGGGAGATGCCGCTGAAATGGATAAAAGAAACGCACGCTTTCTCCGTAAAAAAGAGGAAGTGCTGCTGAAATTTCTGAAGAAGATAAGAATAGCTCAGAAAGAACGTAGCAGGATACTCTGACATATAGCAGAGTGCTACCCAGTTCATGGTTTACCCTCTACAACGTAGAAGGGTTCGTCGCACCACTGCCGGTAGAGCAGGGGAGGTGCTGACGAAATGGTTGGCAAAAGAGCTGCCGGAACCAATGGAACGGCATAATGATGTCCGTTGATGGAACGATGCCAGATCAGCTCGTATCCTTGTGCCTGCAAGGGCACCTTGCTCGTAAGGGCCGCTGAGCCGGAGTAGAGGTTGCGCCTTGGCTAGGTTTGGACTCGTTGCGTGAAAATACGCCGAGTAGCCGATCTATTTAGATCGAGTCATATGCATGCTCATTGAGAACGGTTACGCAACCAGACTCGTAAAGGCCGAAGAGCCAGAGTGTGTTGTTTCCACCCAAAGAGGTGTGATGCTCGTGGTGGCCGAAGTGCCAAAGAGCGGTGTTCTGCATGCATATGAATAAGACTTAAGGTCGCACATACCCCGCGGTTGAAGATCGTGTTAGGGGTACCCCCTCAGTAATGACTGTGTTGGGGCAGACTAAATGGGGTCGGGTACATAGTCCCGTAGTGCTAAAAGCATGGGCTGCCTAAATGGCATGCAGATTCTGTCCAAGTAATTGTAAGACTGGCAGACCCCTTCAGGAATTATGCTCACTGTGGAATGACAGTGATGGTACAGCCTTGAGTGACATGTATTTTACTTTGGACCTGATAGAGTCCACGATGGCCTTAGTCACTCATGGGTTTTGGGGTCGTGGTTATCCTTAAGATCTAAGGATTTAACCCAACTACTGCAAGTAGAGGATGCATCCGAATATGGGCCTAGTAGGGTTCTCCCAGTTGAAACACACTGCCCTACTATGGATAGGGTCAACAGGCCTCTGAGGTATCTAAAATACATAGAATAATCAACCCCCAGAACGTCGCGTTGATGCCCGGACAATAGCTCTACCTGGGTACCAAAGGCGGGAGCGGTTAATTATCAAACAATGCATTAGTTCTAGGTACAACGATGCTTTGAATGTATGAGTGGATGACGTGTTGAGTCAGTCCTGCATAACCTTTGTGAAGGTGTCATGTTCGGTATACTACTGGACCGACTGGGCAAAGACCCGTGTTGTATCCGCACGACTAAGCGAAGCTCGAGGAGTTGTCCTTAGATGCGTGGGATACGGATGTGCCAAGTATGAAGACTTGAGCTAGACATCACTTTGAGACCCGGAAGAGGTCATGGCTAAGTCGTGGAGACTTAAGCGGTTATTCAAATCACAGCCCTGAAAAGGCTTGCTCTAAGTCATGAAGACTCGAGCGGATGTTCAACTCATAGCCCTGAGGAGGCTCTTGCGATATACGCTAAGTCTTGGAGGCTTGAGCGTCGTTATTACGCATTGCGACCCTGAGTGGTCATTATCGTACTTGAGTGGAATGGATGTATGACTGCATGCTTACCAGACCATCAGTGGTTCTGACCCCGTTTTATGGGGATTTCAGGTGTTGTATCTACGTGGCGATATGCGGAGCAAGGCGGCATCGAGTTCCAGGGTTTCTCTAGATAGAGTTGTACTGCTTCCTTTTTATTGAACCTACACTGCTTTTTCTAAGCAGTAGTGTTGTAATAAACATGTGGTTTTAGATAAAATGGAACACTTAGGTGGTCAATGAGTTGCTTGGCCACATACCTGCAATGTGCTCGGAGTTTTCTAAAACTGACGACTCATTATCGTCTGATTCCGCTGCTAAAAGCTTTTGTAAGTTCCGCTGCAAAGAAAAAAAAAAAAAGAAATTCATGAAAAATTTTAACTTAGCTTTGTTTTGGAAATCCAGGGCGTTACATTAATCCTCTCAGAGGTTGCAAAAAATTATTGAGGATCAATGATAAAGCATGTCTTTCTGATATAGGATCCCTCATTTTGTTGCAGGTCTCTCTCCATCTGCGAATGAAGTCCCTTGCCTTTTCATTTTCATTCTGCCTTAGATTGCAGAGATGGCTCAATGTTGGGAGCGCTTCAGTATTGAACAAGAATCGTTCAATGAACAAATTCACGACTTTGTCGAACTCTTTCAGTTCTATAGGATTGACATGTTCCGCGTACCATTTGGCCGCGACTCCTTCCAGGCTGCGAGGAAAGCATAAGAACAGTGCTCTATTGTCTCTTTTGAACCTAGAGCATTCAGCGAAGAACATGGCGAGATGGGCTTTCGGGTCACCAGCACCATCGAACTTAATGAATTTTCGGGGAAGGTTCTCCAGATCTTCGTCTCCTTCTAAGCCATCATAGAAGTCCTCGCTGGTGAAGACTTTCTTGCCCTTGTCGCGGGCTTGCAGATCCTTGACCACTCTGGCCATTTCCCTGAATTGTGCTTGCGCCCCTTCTGCGACCTGACTTTTTGATTTGTGACTCCTCCTTTGGCCACATTTCTGAAATGCCGGAGGCACCTCATATTCTTCATCGGTATCATCTTCGTCTGAAGTATCTTGAACATTCTCCTCAGAGGACTTGGTTGACCTCTTGGCCACACGATCCCTAATTTTCTGACTGAATGGATTTTTGTCTGAGCTGGTGCCAGCCTGCTCACTCATCATCCTCTTCATCATTTTCTGAAACATTGCGTACATCTGAGGGTCGATACTGTCATCTTCTGGTTGCTCTTGGTCTTTGTCTGACCTTGGCGAATTCATCTCTCCTTCTGATGTTGATGAGTAACTGATACGCTGAATTGGTGCGGTCTTCTTCCCTGACCTTGTCTGAACCATCAAATGTTGCGAAGGCTCTTTGCAGGATAAGGTCTTGATTAGACTCTGAGGAAATTTTTGGATTGGGAAGAAAATTATATGGTGGACAATTGGAAGAATATCCCATTACTAGGGATGGAGTCGTCGTTGGAGTCACGACAATTATGTTGTCATTCTTTGTAAGAGAAATGAACAACGAAAAATGTGCCTTGTTACCTAGGCGAGGTCGTCAACCACGAGGAAAACACCATTTTTGAAGGAAAGAGATATCTTTTGGAAAAACAATCCACAAACGGATTTAGAATAAGGAGAAGGCAAGTGAGTAAACAGTTTTCACCACAATAATCAAGGTATGCATGAGGAAAATAAGATGAAGAATTTTGCAAATAGATAAAAGGATTGAAATCCAATAAGAGAAAACATATGATTTTGGAAAATCGCAGGCAGGATAAAAATGCAGCTAGAAATTCGAGATCCAGTAGAACGGGAGAATGAAAAATCACCTGGAGTTTTGAAAGAAATTGAATATTTGGGAAAAACCATCCAGGGTTTTAGAAAATAAAGGAAAAGATGAGAATATGGATATTTGGAAGGATATTTTTGAAAAAAAATATGAGAGAAATAAAAGTAGCATACAAACTCACATCCTGCATAAACATTTATGCACATTCAACACTCCCTAAAAAGCTGACTCTAGATGCATCATTTTGAAAACAGCTATAGGACCTTAATCCTAACTCTAAGTTCAGATCATCTTTGTCCAATCTAGTTATGCCGATATACCCGAATCGAGATCCGAGGTACGTGGCATAGAATTTCCACTCTGGTTCTAAGGTAAGGTTTTCCAACATCCTTGAGCGCCTACCGATATACTTCGGACTGTGGCCCGCGGTACGTAGTAGGGGGTGTTAACCCAAATAGGTGGCCCAGTTGTGAGGCTTTGTCCCGAACTAGAGTTCTGGAAGAGAGCCCAGCAACGTGAAGACCGGGTAATGATAGGTAATGGGGGTTTGAAAAAATGATCACATGCAAGAAATAGAGGGCTCTAAGTCCTAGAGAGATAGACTTTTGAAAATCTTTTGAAGAAGCATACATTGTTAGCATTCAGATCCTAAATTGAGGAGAGTTGTATTTAGACCTAAGTCTATGTGAGCATGAAAATTTCTCCTCAATATGGTCCTACCAAACCATGCCTAAGCTATATGCAATCAATGTCAGCTAGGTCAGAATCTAGGCTCCTAGGCTCACATGATATTGAAAGTAAAGAGCTGACATTTAGTGAACATAATTTTGATAATTAAACTAAGTCAAGCATAATTTAGGTCAGACGAGGACAGGTCCCATCACGGTCGCCAAACCTGTTATCGTCGCGAAATTTTTCCCCCGTCTTCCCTTCCTTGCGGAAGAGAAAAAGGAAGGAAGCGCTTTCGCGCTTCAAACTTGACCGGATTTTGGAAAATGTTTTTGAAATACTCGCCTTCGTTTTTTAAAATTGCGGGAAAATCCATGGGATGGGGCTCGACTTGTCGGTACGAGGTTCGACCGTTCCTGCCGCCTTTAACAGGGGTAATCGAACCAAGGACCAAAATTGTGCTTGACTTAGTTAAATCATCAAAATCATGTTCTATCCTAAATGCACAGAGAATTTAGGCATGTGCTATGAGATTTGGAAAATGCAACTTGGGAAAACATGATGTATGCTTGGAAAATATTTGAAGTTGAAAAGATTTCTCAGGAAAAGAGTAAATTTCTCAGGAAACTCAGATGAAAAGATTTGAAATCTCGAGAAAGTTTATAAAGACTTGGGAAAATCATGAATGATTGGAAGTCCTGAGAAAATGTGAGTAATTCTTAGGAAAAGTGTGAACATTTGAAGGGAAATGCTTGTCAGAAAAACTCCAGCTCTGAAAATTTTATTTGGAAAGAGGATTGAAAATTCATAGGAAAACTTTTGGAGTTGAAAAGCATTTCTTGGGAAAAGGTGAAAATCGATTTCTCAGGAAACTCAAATGAAAGGGGTTTTGAAATCACAAGAAAGTTCATAAAGGTGTGGAAAAATCAGAAATAGTTGAAAATCTTGGGAAAATAGAAGTGATTCTTGAGAAAAAGGTGAACCTTTGAAAAGGGAAACACTTCTTAGGAAAACTTGGACTTTGAGAGTTTTCTTAGGAAAATGATGGAAATTCATAGGAAAGCTCATTTGAGAAGGAAATTCAAAACTTGGGAAATTGAAATCCTGGGAATTTTACCCTTGAAATACTTGGAAATCGATTTTGATCTTGTAAAAAGATTGGAAAACTCTTTTGAAGCTCTTAAGAAAATAACATTTTCCAGGGAAAACTATGGGGAAATTGACTTGGAAAAACCGATTTTGAAAGATTCTTAGAGTTTCTTGAGAAATCGATTTCTTGAGAATGAAATTTTCTTAAGAAAATCATAAGAAAACCAATGATTTCATGATGCAAATGATATGAGTGAAAGAATGCACTTTGAAAGGTTTTCTAGGGAAATTTGTTGGAAAAATGTGTATTAAGTCAAAGTAAATCCTTCACATATTCTGACTGTGGCCATGAATATGTTCCGAGTTTAATTGATTTAATGCACAAGATTTTGAAAACATTGGAAATATGATGTGCATTTTCAAGATAGCCTAAGAGTGTAGGCTCAATGTGACTAGTAGAAAGATGATGGATCTGGGTCTCGTCCATATTCCGACTAGGGCCGTAAATATGGATTCCACCGAGTTCATCAACTCCCTAAGAGTTGGTGCACGTGCCATTCGTGAACATCCATAGTGATTTTGAAATAAAATGCATGAATCATATAAGCAGGATATTGCATAAATTCAAACTATATGATATGCATCCTAGTCTAAGCAGGAAATTAACTCTCTTATTCCAAAATTTACATTATTACATCACTAAATAAAGGAAATAAAAGAAATTTGCAGACTTCAGCTCCTTCTTTTGAATGTCCCTGCCAAACTTGAAATAAGGTTAGCTCAAATATGTGGGTTTTTCCAGGATTTTCCAATAATATTATGAAATTATTGGATTTAATTGGATATAAACCCTATTCTCATGCTTCCTTGATATTTTGAAATGATGAAAATGCTAGAAATTCAGTAGAAAACAATTTGAAATTCGGAATTGAGGTTAAAATGACCAAAATACCCCTAAAATTAAAGTTACATCTTTAAAATCAGGGTTTTTTGAAGGAAAACTAGGTAAAATTGAGATTTCGAAATTCAAATTGAATCCAATGATGATGAAATGCAGTATGAGGCATGATGACATGCTGCTAAACATATTATGACTGTAAAATAAGAATTTGACATTTTGAAATTTAGCCAAAATAGCGAATTTCGCTTGTTTTTTACTTGGATCCGGGTCCTGCGGGACCCTGTTTTGGTATTGTGGCTAATCCGAACCTCAAATGGATTCCAAATTGCACCAAATTCGGTATGAAGCATCTACTTACTCTGATAAACAGCCTAGAATGCTAAAAATCATGAAATGATATGATTTAAATGCTAAAATTTAAAGAAAGTCCTAAAATGGTGGATTTTGCCTATGGATCCGAACCAAATGCAATGCCTAATATGATAATGCAAGATTTACACCATGGAAACTTTTGATATTTTGCAGACTGCTAAAATACCCGAAATGGAACATTTTTGGTTTTTACAGCCTCGGGATTTGAGCCATGGTGAGTTTGGCAACAGGGATTTAGTTCGGACAGAGGTAAAAATCACTCTAATCTGATGTAAAATGCTAAAAAAATATCAAACAGACATGGAAATTTATGAAATTAATCAGAGCTATGCACGACACTTACATAAACAACTTTTATGTTTATGACTGTGGCATTTGATCAACAGAAACACAGATAAAAATATAACTATTTCTGCCTAAACTAACACTACAGACAAATGTAGCAAAACAGGGGACTGACAATAAAAATCCGAAGCATGGATCAACACTGTTCTAAAAATTATAGGCTTTCAGATGCGAACATAGGACATCTCGGACACAACTTTCACTTTTTACAGTTTTGGATTTGGAGCAACATACAAAGAGAAACCATAGCCCTAAGTCGATCCAAGATTTCAGAGGCCCAAATTAGGCTCTGACACGTGTCCCGAACTCTTGGATTTTTGTCAGATATAAAAAAACATTAGAAAAATCAGAAAACATCATATTAAAAACTAGACATTCTCCCGAGTTCATAACATTTTTCGTATCGAAAATCGGATCTCCCATGAGGGATATCTCGATTTTACAAGTCGGCAAATGATTTTCAAAATGCATCCCAGGTAAAAACACCCGACATGCCATTTTGAATGTTTACCGCAGTAAACAAATTCAAATGCCTCCGAATTTTTGGCAAAATTTCAGGGACACCTAAGGGCGCATTCCGTGATTTTTTTGGGATTTTTAATAAAACATAAATGCATGAAATGATGTGTGGACTGACTGACAAAAACAGAGACCTACTGAAAATAAGCAGAATTGAAATAAATGCTAAATTAATCCTAATTAATTCATGAAATGTACTAAATGAATGAAATAAAATGCAAATTAAATCTAGCTAACTACATGCATATTAAAAATCATCAAGGAAGTATAATTATGTATTTTTATATATGTCGTTTTATGAGAATAGCTCAATCCATCCCTCGGATGAGCTCTTTCTTCAAACGACAACACGAATCAAACCAAAAGAATTATCATAGTGAAATCAATAGGAATGGAGGCTTACCTTGTGTTCTCCAGCGGTTTTGGAACTCCCAAAATGAGTGGCTACCTTGATAATGGGCTCCAGAGGGGCATGAATCCAGAGGAAACTAAGAAAGAATGAAAATGGAATTCTGAAGTTCAATTCTCAAACAGGGCTCTCAGAGTGAAAATGCTAAATCCAAAAGAATCTCCCCTAGGCTGGGCATGGGGCCTTGTATTTATAGAGATTTTTTGAAAATTTTGAAATTCAAAAAGCTTAATCTGAGCCCTCCATGTGGCGCCATCTCAGAGGGTGTTGTCTTGGAGTTTGAAATTCAAATTCTGCTTTATTCTGGAAGGAGGAGAGACTTCCATATGGCGCCATCTCAGAACATCCACATTGCCATGTGTCAGAAAGTAGGAGCAGAGGAAGCAGAAGACGCCACCTCAGAGGGGTTTGAATTCTACTTTTTCTGATGAAAGGAGAGACTGACATGTGGCGCCATCTCAGAGCATCTTCATTGACATGTGTCAGAAGGAAAGGCAGAGGATTCAGATGGTGCCACCTCAGAGAGAGTTTGAAATTTAAATTTCTGCTTTTTCTAGAGGAAAGGAGAGACTGACATGTGGCGCCATCTTAGAGCATCTTCATTGACATGTGTCAGAAGGAAAGGCAGAGGATTCAGATGGTGCCACCTCAGAGAGAGTTTGAAGTTTAAATTTCTGCTTTTTCTAGAGGAAAGGAGAGACTGCCATGTGGCACCACCTCAGGGTGGCTCCTACAATGACATGTGGCAAGAGGGAGGAAAAGGGAGACGTGGCACCATCTCACACAAAATAGAAAAAGTGAAGTTCAGGATTTGCGCCACCTCAGACTAGAGTTTGAACATTTGAATTCTAGCTTTCTCTGAAGGAGGCAGAAAATGACATGTGTCCTCTACTTTTTCTAAAGAAAGCAGAGAGAGACACATGTCCCTTGCTTTTTCTGAGAAGAGCAGAGGGTGACATGTGTCACTTGCTTTTTCTGAGAAAAGCAGGGAGTGACATGTGTCTTCTACTTTTTCTAAAGGAAGCTGGAGATGACATGTGTCATCTACTTTTCTGAGAAAAATAGGAGGGAGACATGTGTCCTCTGCTTTTTCTGAAAGGAGCAGAGATTGACACGTGTCGCTTGCTTTTCCTGAGGAAAGGAGAGAGTGACATGTGTCACCTGCAGAAGACATAATTCAAATGGTGCCACCTCAGGGGAGACAAGTTCTACTTTTTCTGAACAGGACAACACATGACACGTGGCATCTCATGGTGACCTTGGAATGACACTTGGCACAGGGTGAAGATGGTAGACATTGACACGTGGCATAAAATAAAGAGGATGACTAATGACATGTGGCGGCATCTTAAGGTGGTCCCACACTGACATGTGTCAAAGGGTGGCAGAAGAGAGAAGGTGACATGTGGCGCCAACTCTAGGTGAACCCTATACTGACACATGACAGGTAAATGAGAGGAGAGAGAAAGGACAAGTGGCACCAATCCAGGGGACAAGGCTCCTATATTTTTGGGTTTTTCAAAATTCAAATTTTTCAAAAGAAAAGCCTATGTGACACCACCTCAATGTGGGTCCCACATTGCTTTTTTATTGAAATAAAAATAACAACCTCTTTTTGGAATTTTCATAAAAATTTGGACTAATTGGTAAAACATAAATTTTGAAAAGAGTTGTCCCCTGTAGGGCGATTTTGTAAAAGGAAGATATTTGAAATTGTTTGACAAAAGGTGCAAAATCTAAGATAAAATTTATCCAGATTGTTTTCCTGAGGAAATATTTTGAAATTCAGAGCCCTGGGGGTAAAATGGGAAGAATTGATAATTTTGAAGACCCGGGGTTTTGAAATCAATTTTGAAAATAGTTAAAATTTGAATCTGGATTGAAAATTTTGAAATCAAGAGTTCTGGACCTCGAAATGACATGCTGTGCAGTGCAGTGATATGAGATGCTCATGCAATGATATGCAATGTCATGTCTTATGCAATATAATCTTGAACCAAGACTTGGAGATGCCTGTCTCCTGTCACGAATAAAATTTTGAACATCTGAGCTAAAATAGGGAGACTTTGAGAGTTCCAGATGAAATTTGGACTTTTACAAGGTCCAAACTCAGAAAATGACCATTTTGCCCTCCGGCGATTTCAAAGGCTGAATGATGATGCTTGGTGAAACTGTCGGGGAGGTGAGTGAAAATTTGGGGTGTTTACAGTATCCCCATAAAACGGGGTCAGTACTCTTTCGAGCTGGTGAGACAAACCAAGACACATTACCCAAGTGTGGAATACGAAAGCAAGCTATACAAGGTAAACTTAGCATGCCATTATACAATATTTGAGCAGTTGCAGCATGGACAAGTATAGAACAGTGTTATCTACACATGGAGCATTATCAATAATTCCTATAGCATGCATCAAGACACATGATTCAGCAATGGATCAACATTTGTAACAAGGTATGCATCACAAAACATAAAGTACAAGTGTATCAACATGAAAGACTGTAACTAGCATACATCAATGCAAGTAGTCAAAGCATGAGTGACTATTATGCATCACAGAACATAAAGTACAAATGAATAATTTTGTGCATTGTGTCATAAGCGAATGAACTATCCTATGATAATTCGAACATTGTATGCTATGATGCCATGATGGGACAGTTAGAAGCATTTGCCATGCAAGACCTGCCTCACAAGCTATGCCAAGGTTCATAACCCGCACATTGTAACCATAAGCGAACTTATCTCGCTAACCACTCGCCAAGGAGTTCCAAGGTTGCGTAAGTCTTGCACCACTGCAATATCCATAGGCTAAATTGCATATGTCTCACGCTACTGCAATATCCATAGTGCATCCCAAGGCATAACAAGCACAATAATGCCCACGTTCCTTAGTTGACAAACATACGAGATTTGTTAACATGAGTTAGTGATCACATTCATCACGCGTGTCATCTATGTACTTAAAAATTGTGTACCAACTACTCTAAGTCGAATCATTATACATTATCTCTGCCCACATGGATCCATCGCATAAGTCAAAACACTTAACGCACTCGTAGGGATACTGGATCCCGCTCCAAACACAATTAGATCCCCTTGGCTATAGCTCGGATGTCTACTGACAAGGCTATAGGCACGACAATAAGAATGAAAATTTACATATAAAGTTTGCTTCGGTTTGACGAGCACAATCCATTTGTGATACGATGAGTCAAATCCATCACGTTGCTGGGGTATTGGACCCCGCGGTACGTATGCACATGCATCGGCATAGGCTGCAGCTCGGATTGCCATAAACCAGCACTCAATGCGCAACCACGGGAGAGAAAATCATCTATTAGGACTGTCGGTCATTCGTTGTCATGTGGCAACTTGCGCACGCGCACCAGGTGCAGCTAAGAAAGAAAACCCAGGTCTGGACCGACTGGTCCAGACCTCACTTGGGGCTCGGCCCATACCAAAACGCAAGGGGTGCAGGATTTGCACCCGAAGACGACCCACCTGCTGCAACTTGGTTGCAGCAGGCTGGCCCAACACAGTCCAGGACTGGACCGACTGGTCCAGATCCAGGTTGGCTTCGGCCAAAGGTCCAGGAGGTGTGCAGGCCCAGCTGCTGCAACTACCACAACATGCCCGAAAAGCTCAGCTGGCCAACGAAAAAGGGCTGACGCCCAATCCGACAATCATGGGACGGCCTTTGACAGGTCTGGACCATTTCGGTCCAGACCATGTCAGGCCAGAGATGGGGAAACCGAACCCACACCAACCCGTGTTGGTGGGTTCGGTTAATGCTCGAACTGAACCATAAAGGGAGGAAGAAGGAAAGGGACGCCCACGCTGGGGACGGTCTGGGCTAACCTTGCTGGAACGTCCAGCAACAGGAAAATAACCAATGGTGCAGGCGTTATGGTCAAATGACAAAAATGGAGTGTAAAACGAAATGGTGCGATTCCACCATAGCTCGGCCCGTTTAGCCCAAGCCGGCAGCACCCAAAATGGGGCTAACCCGAATGGATGGATTGGCTGGGCAGGTGCCATCCGCGGCCTCATCGCCAATGAAATGAAGCATGGGAAAGAACATTGATGCAACCACTAAACCATGCAAGACACAAACTTGAAACTTTTGAGGAAAATGAAAGGCTAAAACATTTTCTTGTAAACACGTTTTACCAATGCTAAAACGAGGTTTAAAAAGTACCAATAAGGGTGCAAATACGAAGAACTGTATGGCCTTAAGCTATAGTGCCCATTTTGCACGAGGAGAAAGCTTAAAAATGTACTTAACCGGACATTCATAATGCATGCCCCTCAATTCATAAAATACATAAACGAGAAATGAGGAAAAAAGAATGGAAATGCTCAAATTGCAAGCCAAAGTAGAACCTTACTCAAACGGAATCCACAATAGGCATAGGGAAGGAGGTGTCTCACCTTCGCGGCTTTAAAATGGAGGAAATGAGGAAGGTGGAGGCAATGGTGTCCTCGGCTGGAGTTGCTCCACACCACACCCACAAACTCACTATCACTCGGTTTTGGAGAAGAAGAGGAAGAAGGGGAAGAGAGAGAGAGGTTCCTCCAAGAAAATCGCCCAAGAGGTCCTCTCTTTCTCTCTCTTGAAACCTTAAGTACATAGGGTTTACAAAAAGGAACGGCTAGGATTAAAACTCATAAGATGGAGGGCTGGAGTGCTCCACGCCTCACCCCTAGGTATCCACGCCCAATGCATGTTGAGCTTTTAAAACATTTCAGAAATCTTTCAAAAACGCCATTGCAAAGTGCCTTTAGTGTTAGAAAGTTTTACAAAAGAGCCACCCAAGCTCACCCAATCGGATTTTAGCATTTGGATTCTTTTGAAACAATTACAAAAATGCCATGGGGCGCCAACCCCATGGTCCCCTTTATTGAAAAACACCTTTCATGATGAGCTTCAAGGTTCATCATGAGTTTCAAAAAGAAGAAATGGCCAATCGTGGGCTATGTTTTAAAATCCATGAAATTCTTTACAAAAGTACCACTCAGCTGGTCAAACCTTGACCAGTTGGTCAAACATAGACAAAATCGTCCCCCCCCCCCTAGAGGGGCGCCCAAAGGTTTTGGGTCCTCTAGGTGACCCGGATCCAAGATCCAAAATCGCCAATTGATAAGTTTCAAAACATCATTTAATTAATGCCTTAAAACACTGAATAAATCCAATTAAATCTTTCAGTTCTGTTTATAACCTCAATTACTACGAAATGCATGAAGTCTTATAAGAAAATTCTCATCCGATTGCAAGAATTAAGCGTATTATGATTCGGGTTCAAACTTGGGCTCAAACTCGTAATTCGCATGCACTGATGAGGTTTTTACATCGTATAAGTCCCAAATTCAAGGACAAACCATAAAAATATAATATAATTCAACCCTTAAATTCTTAGAGGCTAATTCATCCAGAATTAGACACTTCTTACTTGCACATTATATTTACGCGATTTTCAGGTCGCGAATACAAGGCAAAAATACAAAGCATAGTCAAATTTCATCAAATCACGTGCTACTTCACAAGTACACACAAACATACATTCCAACTTAAATCACACAATAAAGCACTCAGAAATTCACGGGTCTTACACACTATGCTCACATTCACAATATTTTTCATTTGTCGATGCTCAAGAAGTACATTCCTGACCCATCACATGTCATTCGTTATGAGGATGTGAACGTGCAGGAAGATCTGACTTTGTCAGAATGGCCTATCGAGATTGTCGATCGAAGAGATCAAGTTTTGTGTACCAAGACTATTCTGTTAGTGAAGGTACGTTGGCAGCACCATGGCATTGAAGAATGCACATGAAAACCAGAAGCGAGTATGAGAGAGACCTATCCAGAACTTTGTGTAACATCCTAAGAGTGATTTAGCGGAAAAAATCCTTTTTAATGATGGGAGGATATAAGATCCATGATTTTAATTTTGGTGTATAATGCATAATTATGTGGAAATAGATGAATTTTGATGTTTTGGCAATTTCTGAAGATTTGCTTATTTTGAGAATCGGGTAAAATCACATAATTTTATGTAAAAAGAGCAATTTCGGGAAATCTAGAATGATCTAACTTCCGAAACTTCTAGGGTAAGTTTGGAATAGGGTTGTGATGTTTCACTCCAAATTTGAGACTCGAACGACGAAAAAACCTCATCAGTGCATGTGAATTACGAGTTTTTATTTAATATTGGACCCGAATCTTAGAAGGCTTAATTCTAGCAAACGAAAGGTGATTTCCTCAAGAGGCAACATCCATTTTATGTTAATTAGGGTTATAAAGAGAACTAAATAATTTGTTGGAATTAAATTATTATTTTAATGTATTAAATAAGTATTATTTTAAGATATATATAATATGCGGTTTTGGATTTGGATCCAGATCATCTAGTGGATCCAAAACCCATGGACGACCCTATAGTGGACGTCCATGGACATGGTTGACCTGCTGATCAAAGGCTGACCAGCTGGATGGCATTTTTGAAATTATCTTGCATGGATTTAAAAAGGAGGCCTTCATTGGCCATGTATCTTTTCCAACACCCTCATGATGAAGCCTAGGCTCCATCATGAGGGGCACCATTTTCAAAAGGGAGCCATGGGGTTGGCGCCCCATGGCAAATTTGAAAGGTTTTTAAAAAGTTTCAAACTCTCTAAACCTATTGAACACGTTGGGTGGCAGCCAAGGGCACCCCCTTGTAAAATTTCAAAGTTTTAAAGGCTTTTCTAAATGGCGTTTTTGAAAGTTCTATAAAACTTTTTGAAAGAACAACATGCATTGGTGGTTGGGGGGCGTGGAGCTCCCCAACCCTCCATCTTGGAGGGATTAAATCCCAGCCATCCAACCCTAAGCAAACTTCTATAAAAACCTTAGAAAAAAAAAGGGGCTCTCTTGTTGGATGACTTTTGCAAAAACTCCTTCACTTCTCTCTCCAAACCTCCTCTCTTCTCTCTAGCTTCCTCCCCCCTCCAAACCGTGGGAGTCTCCTTGACGTGGAGAAGCTGCAGCACATCACCATCTCCTTCTTCAATACAAGCTAAAGTGAAGATTCACCTTATTCGTTATGATTCCGGATTTGCATGAAGCCAATGGTGCTTTGCATCAATGCGTGCAAGCCCAAATGGCAGATTAGTTAAAAATGTAGTTTTAAATCTCGAATCTTCATAGTTTTACATGAACTTTGCATTGCATACATTTGCAATCTGTTTTCTTTCAATTTCCACAGTGTTATTTCTGTTTTGTTTCATTGTCTTCTATACATGTTAGCTGCTCACTCCATCTTGATAATGTTGTCTGGTTTTATGTTTTGTTTTTTTCTTTCTGGTTGTTTCATGGCATTTTCACCTTAAGGGTGTACTGGACTGAGCTGGGCTCGTCCAGCTTACGCCCAATTCGCTAGGCTCTCTCTCTTTGAGTGTTGGAGCACCGATTGGTGTGCTCCAGCCGTTAGCTCTTTCTTTTTGGGTTTTTGGCTCAACCCAGTCCCAGCACATTGGGACTGGTGTTGCAGCCAAGCTCTTGGTCGAGGGTCACGACGTGACCACTCCCTTTAGGATGTGCGAAGGCTAGGCCACTGGTAGTTGATGTGTGTCAACCTCTTGTATTTCTTTTTTTTATTTTTGTTTCAATTTTCCCTTTGGAACCAAGGACTGGAGCAGGTTGGGCCGACTGTAGGTGTGCCCAACACACCCTTTTAGCAGCTGTGAACCGAGCCCTTGGGCTCTGGTTCATGTTGGCAAGGGTGGCTCGGTCTGGTCCAGTGGACCACACCCCTTGTCCATTCTTCTGCGCTCCAGAGTGGAGTTGGGCGCTGTGCGGGTGGCCCGCGCGCCCAGCAATAGCTTTCGAAAAAAATATATATATTATATATATAAAAACATATTTCTTTAGTATATATATACATATTAATGCTACACGTATTGTTGTTTGTCGGCATGGGTTAGGGCGTTGGTCTGAACCGAGGGTTCAGACCTGCCCTATAGCCGGTTGACCTGCGTTGGGCGCAAACCTAGCCCAGCCTATTTTCACTTGGCTGGAGTTGGGCGCGCACCACATGGGTGTTGTGCACCCCTTAACACTCTGTTAGCATCCAGTGGGTGCAAGTCTGGACCGTGGTTCAGACCTGAACCCATTGGCAGCCCAGCTAGCACCTAGTGCTAGCCGCAGCTCCACCTATTTAGAGCCGGGTGCCAGCCAACTTGTGTTGAACGCCCCAGGCTCTTTTCCTTTCGACTGAGCCACGTCGGGCTCAGGTCTGAACTGAAAAGTTCAGACCCTACCCTGCTTAGTAGTCGTTGGACCGAAGGACCAGAACCGCTTTAGCGTGCATGACAGTCGGGTCCGAAGGGCCAGATCATCGTTTAAGTTACAACCTCATTGGCGACAAGAGTGTAGACCCTTTCTTTGGTACACTCATAGCCTCGTAATGCCACTAGTGTGGCTGCCAAAACAGTTACTTTTAACATTGCCCAAACCTACTTCAAATCAAACCCAATTAGGTTCAAACTAGATTTTTGGTCTTTGCCCGCACCTTCCATTAGTCGGTTAGGTTCTGGCATGAGTGCATGCCTTGGTTGCATGGATTCCTATATATATATATATAGGTAGGTAGGTAGGTATATATGTATATATAGTTAAGTGCGAAGGTGTATGTGTATACGTGTACATAAGCATAGGTGTGTGGAACCTCGAGTATGTTGTATATATATATATATATGTACACATGTATAACTAAAAACATAATAATTGCTTCGGCATAGCCGAATGGACATGCGACACTCAGGTGTCCCGTCCAAGTATTATTCTCTAGATGATGTTACGCTCCAAGTTAAATATAGAATTCCATATGGTTGTTCCACTTTCGGTTTGGCAAACGGTTTGTTTCGGGTTCGCGGGCGCAGCACCCTGAACCGTGGTAATGCTAATGTAATCCCCATTAGATGGGTTACTTCAGAATCGCCTTCGACACGTATGTATGTGTCGTGATGAGTAAGGAAAACCCTTATGCTTTAGGCTACTTTCGACAAACCAGAATGATATGTTTTGGTCGTTAATGTAAATTCACAAGCTTAGAGACTTCGTTATTTGAAATTACAAGTGTGCTTGAATCTCTTTGTTTCGGGTCCACAGGCGTGGCACCCATACCATGGAAATAGCTAATGTTATTTTGATAAGACGAAATATCCCAGATTTTGCTATAAACACATAAGTGTGTTGAACCTCGTGTAATGACCTTTTATGTCGCAATTGCACTTTTCCTGCAATAATGAAGATTTGCCTTGGGAAAACCAATGTTATTCCCATTAGACGGGAGGATTGGTTAAGTTCAATTTCAAACCCTTGGGAATGCAAATGTTATTCCTATAAGATGAAAATATAGATAAATTCAAATTCAAACCCTTGAGAATGTGAATGTAATTCCCATACGTATGGAATATTGATGAATGCAATCTTAACACTGAAGTATGCAAGTAAGATTCACAATTTTAATTTTGATGTATATTGCATAATTAGGATGAAATTGATGAATTTTTATGTTTTGACAATTTCTGAAGACTCGCTTATTTTGAGAATCGGGTAAAATCGCATAATTTTACATAAAAAGAGCGATTTCGGGAAATCTAGAACGAATCAACCTTCGAAACTTTTAGTGTAAGTTTGGAATAGGGTTGTGATGTTTCACCCCGAATTTGAGATCCAAACGACAAAAAAACTTTGTCAGTGCATGTGATTTACGAGTTTTGATCTAAGATTGGACCCGAATCTTAAAACGCTTAATTCTAGCGAACGAAAGGTGATTTCATCAAGAGGCAATATCCATTTTATGTTAATTAAAGTTATAAAGAGAACAAAATAAATTGTTGGAATTAAATTATTATTTTAATGTATTAAATAAGCATTTCTTTATGATATACATAATATGTGGTTTTGGTTTTGGATCCGGAGCACCTAGTGGATCCAAAACCCATGGACGACACCTATAGTGGACATCCATGGCCATGGGGCTGGCGACTATTCCAAAAAGAAAGCCATGGGGCTGGCGCCCCATGGCAAAATTGAAAGGCTTTCAAAAAAGTTTTAAACTCTTAAAACCCTTTGGACACGTTGGGTGGCAGCCAGGGGCGCCCCCTTGTAAAATTTCAAAGTTTTATGGCTTTTTAAAAGTGACATTTTTTAAAGTTTCTAAAACCTTTTTGAAAGACCAACATGCATTGGTGGTTGGAGGGTGTGGAGCTCCCCAACCCTTCATCTTGGAGGGATTAAATCCCAGCCGTCCAACCCTAAGCCAACATCTATAAAAGCTTTAAAAAAAAAAAGGGGCTCTCTTGTTGGACGACTTTTGCAAGGACTCCTTCATTTCTTCTTCCTCTCTTCCTTCAAGCTTCCTCACTCCAGCCATGGGTTCCCTCTTGGGAGAGAGTAGTTGCAGCATATTATCCCTCTTCCATCTTCTTCAAAAAAATAGCAAAGGTGAAGAAACATTGCACAATGCTCTTAGTGTCAAAGCATGAAGCCAAGGTTGCGACACACCTATACGTGAGTGCCCCATCGGCGAATTAGAATGATAAACTTCTTTCCAAGATTTTCCTTTGTGTTATTGTCCATATTGATTCATATGTAAGAATTTTCGCTATTTTCTCCATGTTCTTTTCCCTTGGATGCATGATCGTATGCTTTGATTTCAATGCACAATGTATCCTCTTCTTGTTTTTCCTTTGTTCTTAGTTTTGCTGAAACTTCGACTTTGAAGTGTATCTTTTTCTGTTTGCTTCTTAGTGCTGGATAAGTTGAGCAGCTGGGGTGCGCTGGACCGATCTGGGCTCGTCTAGCATGCACCCAGCCCCTTTGGGCCTGTTTGGAATGCATGCATATAGCTGAGTCCATGCTGCAGCCGTGAGACTCTTTTTGGGCTTTGTTCGGGTGTTGGGTTCGACGCAGCCCCAAACTTTGGACTGGGGCTGCAGTCACTCTCTTGGTTTGGGTCATGGCGTGACCAGGCCTCTCTTTTGGGGCACTCTTCTTCCCTCTTTTCTTGCTAGTTGGACCTGTTCACTCCCCCTTTTTCCTTTCGGTTTTTGAGACAACCTAGTACCTAGTCGGTTGGGCCGGCCTTGTGTCGTGCCCAGCCATCCTTTGGTATTGGTAAACTGAGCCCATGGGCTCTGGTTTCTCTTGTTTGTGGGTTGCACGGTGTCGTCCAGTGGACCAGACCCTTCCGCCAGCCCTTTTTGGCCTCACTTTGGAGCTGGGCGCCATGAGGTCGATCTGCGCGCCCAACACTTTTAAAAAAAAAAACAATAAAAAAATAATAAATAATAATTTATACATTCTTTTTATACTATGGTGTTTTTATTGTAGGCAGGTCCGAACCCAGGGTTCAGACCTGTGTGTTCGGGTTATGGCAGCAAGGCTGGCACCCGGTGCCAGCCTTGGCCTTTCTTAGGAGGAGCCGGGTGCTAGCCGTAAGGGCTGGGCACTCGGGCTATGTTTGGCGACCCTGTTTGGGGTCCAGGTCTGAACCAAGTGGTTCTGACCTGTTCGTGGTTGTGGGTTGCAGGGTCTTGTGGACCAGCCCTTTCCCCCGTGTCCAGCACCCTCGGTGCCTCAAAATTCTTTTAGCCAACTTAGTCGTTTTTCCTCTTGACTGGAGTTGGGTGCGCACCACTTGGGTATTGCGCACCCTTGGCGACCTATTAACTCGTGGCGGGTGTAGGTCTGAACCAAGGTTCATATCTGAACCAAGGTTCATACCTGAACCAAGGTTCAGACCTGAACCCATTGGCAGCCCAGCTAGCACCTCGTGCTAGCCGCGGCTCCACCAAGTTGGAGTCGGGTGCCAACCAACTTGTGTTGGGCGCCCCGGGGCTCTTTCTTTTTTAGCTGAGCCTTAGTGGCTCAGGTCTGAACTAAAAGGTTTAGATCCTACCATGGTTAGAAGTCGTTTGGTCCGAAGGACCCGACCGCCCCTTGATTTGGCCTTAGTGCCTCTTTTTATTAGAACTACCAGTCTACCCTTGTTAGGGGCTGGAACCAGCCCTACCAAACCCTTGAGATAGTCTGGTCCGAACCATGTGTCAGACCAGGTCTCATTAGTGCGCACGACAGTCTGGTCCATAGAACCAGACCACCACTTTTATTAGAGCCTGTTGGCAGCAAGTGTTCGTTATGCCATTATTGTGGCTGTTAATATTCTCCCTTATCAAAACCAGTTCGCACCGACTTAGAACCAAACCATAGTGGGTTCGGGTTAGCCTTTGACTTGCCCCGCACCCTTTCGTTAGTCGGTTAGGGTTTTGACATAAGTGTTCATGCCTCGGGTTTCAAAGAATTTGATATATATATATTTATATATATATATATATATATGTGTGTATATATGTACTTTGGTGTAAATGAATATATACATAAGTACGTGTACATATATACGTATGCATGTAAGGTCGTATCATACTGAGTACAAATGAAATGGGAAACATGTATATAAATCCATATACATATGGGTACAGCTAAGTATATACATACTTGTTAAAACACTCAAGTGATTACTTCGGTATTACCGAATGGACATGCGACACTCCGGTGTCCCGTCCAAGTGCTTTCCCTTAGATGTTTCCACCCTCCGATCTAGGCATGAAGTTCACATTGTGGCCCTACGTTCGTTTGGCAAACGGTTTGTTTCGGGTCCGCGGGCGCGGCACCCCGAACCATGGTAATGCTAATGTAATCCCCATTAGATGGGTTACTTCAGAATCACCTTCGACACATATGTGTGTCGTATTGAGTAAGGAAAACCCTTGTGTCTTGGTTTACATTCGACAAACCAGAACGGTATGCTTTGGTCATTATGGTAAGTTCACAAGCTTAGAGACTTCGTTATTTAAAATTACAAGTATTGTTTAAATACCTTTATTTCGGGTCCGCAAGCACGGCACCCCATACCGTGGAAATAGCCAATGTTATTCCGATAAGATGGAATATCCTAGACTTGCTGTAAACACATAAGTGTGTTGAACCACGTGTAATGATCCTTTGGGTTGCAATTGCACCTACCCTGCAGGAGCAATGATCCACTTGGGAAGACCAATGTTATTTCTATTAGACGAGTTGTTGGTTAAGTTCAACTTTGGTTGAGTTTTTGTGAATGCTCTTTTTAAAAGATAATTTTTCAATAAAATCTTTGGAAAATCGTCAACCAAAAGTAAATAACCGACTTTCCACAAAAGTGGTAAGTACGGGTCGAATCCACAGGGAACGAGAATTACTCAATTATTTCTAAAAAATTCAATTTATTAATCAACAAATACCAGTCAACAATTACAATACTAATAACAATTACAAATTAACACTAAAATAACTAGAAAAGCACTTCAATCTTCTATTGCACGCCAAGGGTATTTTTGTCTTTTCACCACTTCTCGTTTTTCACACTTGGACAAGAATCTCCTGGAATTCTTAATATGCTTTTCAACCTAATAACATAGGAAAATGCAAAGTCAGTAAATTATTCAATGAAAATAACTAAAAATGAAACTAAACCTAATTCTGAAGAACTTACACAAGTAAAACCTAATTAATACTAAAATAACAAATAAAATATCAAACTAATTCTAAAATCAACTAATCTAAGTCTAACAATGCTGGATGATGCAGATGTAGCAATTAAAATGCAGAAAATAATGAAAATAGACCGAAAATGACTAAACTAGTAAAATTACGATCTTACCCCTAAATAGTGTAAAAATGACTTCTGATAGCTTTTCGTAAATTGACTGCTTGACAAAGCAACTGAAGTACAAATTTCCTGAAATTTGTTCTATTTTGTAACTAACAGATTAAAAAATCTGACAGTTTTTACAGAATTAAAAAATGATATCTGAAATTCCATATATAAGCGTTTAAAAACCAAGGAAAATCTGGATATCGCAGGTCCCGAAATTTGAAAACCCGAAAAAACTGTTTTCACAAAACGCTTAAAAACCAGACCAAACTAACTCAGATTGAGCTGATTTTTGGTCTGTAGATAGCTAACACACCAATAAAGTGAATAGAAAAAGAATTTTCAGAAAACTCAAAAATTTTGCACATAAAATAATGAGTGTGCGATAGGGAAAAAATCGGGTTTCAAGTTCAATGCACTATTCACTTTAGAAGTCTATTTTTAACACTATGAATGCAACCTAAATGAAGTTACAGTCCTAAATGCTGCTGAATGACAGTAACTATGCAACCAATGAATACAATTATGCAAAATGCATGAAAAATTAACTAATATATGCAATACATGACTAAAGCTAATCTAACTATATGAACTAAATGATGAATTACTTAATACAAAGCACAACTAACTAAATGAAAAAATCAAACATTCAATAATCCATTATACGTGAAATAAACACATGCTTCTAAATTATAATCAAATCAACCAAATGACTAACTAAACTAACTTACACTATATCTAATATTAATTAAAATTAAAGTTAAATAAACAACTAAAGATTAATGAGGTGCGGTTTAAAATATGACTGGGACTAGGTTCACGCCACACCTAGCTAGGTCAACTAAGTTGACTCAGTTAGACACTTACTAATTAAGGAATCTAATTAATTAAGATCTAATTAATAAAAACCGAAAATGAAAATGACAACTTACTATGATGACTCTATCTAATTTATATGCCACTATGAAATGTAATTAATATGATTATAACCTACCTAACTAAGATATACTATCACTAAAATCGATAGCTAAGCTAAGTAAGTAATACCTAAACTAATGAACCAAATCTAAATTAATAAAGAAGGTTAGAAGAAGGCAATAAATGGTGAATAATAAATTTTTGGAAAAACTTGACTTAGCAAAACGTCCAGCCCAAAAGAATGGAATTTGCCTTAAGTGCTTGATAAATCAAATGGAAAATGAAGAATTGAAATCGTCCAACTCACAGGGGGCCCACACGTTTTCAACTTTACTTTAAAAACATTAAATAATTTTTGAAAACCTTTCCAAAAACCATAAACACGTTTTTGGTTGTCTTTAGAAAGAAAGGATAACTTTTAATTTCAATCCCCAAAAATCGTGTATAACCCTTTTAGCAAGTCTTTGAAATCCAAATGTTGTTTCCAAAAATGTTAAAAGAGGGAAACTTTCTCTCTTGGCTGGATTAAATGTTCAAAACATTCCCAAAATGAGATTCACGAATTTGGATGATATCACTTTTACCAAAAAAAACATTTTCCACCCCAATTGCCTCTTTGCTCTCCTTCCAAAAATGATAACACCTAACTAATGCAATGATGCCATTCTAATCCAATTAACTAGTATATAACTACAACAATGAAATGATTAATACTACCAAATAAAGATTTTCAAACATACTAATTGACATAATCCTAAAATCAAACTTACCTAACACACAAAAACGTTTCCTAAGCTAACACCAATGAACCAAGACACCCTAATGAACTTTCTTGAACCAAAGAGACTTACCAAAAGAAGCCTAGAGCTCGACTGCAGCTCTAATGGCTGATGCCCCTACTTGGGGAAGATGACTAAAAAAAATCGACTTTAGCTAAACTAAAAGAAATCAATTCTAACGAAATTGAAAGAACTAAATTAACTACTAAACAAATCAAATAACATGCTGGACACGACCTATTAGAATGGCATCACAAGAACACAAATACTAACTTGAAACAAACATAAAATTTTTAACAATGACACGACACACACTGACCAATTGTCCTAACTCGAAAACCTAAGCTATGACCAACGACCCAAGATGAACAACAATAATTTTCTGGACTTACTGGAACAAACTCAATGCTTGAACAACCAATATTGCTGACGAAATACAGAAATACTAAAATGCAGAAATAAGAAAATCGGCTAGACTAGTTCTAGCCGATTGAACTCTAATTACACGACTTTGCAAACACAAATCCCACAACGCATTTAAACTATCTCAAATTCAAATGTCGAATCAAATTATGCTGGGAATGACTGGAACAATTCTGATTAACATGTTTTTCATGTAGAAAAATTCAGCACACATACCCGACAACACCAAGATCGACTAGGATGAATCTAGTCGATTCTTGGGTTTTGATTCAAACAAGACCCAAACACAAATCCAACGACAACTTGGATCAAAACTAAATTTTAAGACATATTTTGTTGTTGAAACAGTACAGAAAACTAAATATCATCAAAGATAAAAATCGGCTAGAGAAAGATCTAGCCGATTTTCACGATTTTGGGGAAAAAGCACTTAAAATAACAATGATAAACCTCAAAACGCAAAAATAAAATGGAATGAACGTGCTGGTCTATGCATGAAAGCTACACTAAGGCTGGAACAATAAAACACAACACACAAACTGAAAAGAAAACAAGAAAAAATATCACACACCATTTGGGTTTTAACTAGAAGAAAGGGAAGAAGAAGACCTACCTCCAAGGCGATCCAACGATTGTGGGGAAGAAGAGAGCGGAAGATGGCTTTGAATTGGCGTCCCAAATTGTTCAATGATGTTGGAACCTTGAGCAAGGATTTTGCGGCTGCACCACGTTGGAGATCCACCGAGGATGGGAAATGAGCTCATTCGCGATTAGAGGGCTTAGATAACCGGATGGAGGTAGGGCGGCTCATCTTCTTGGAGTGTCTCGCACTTCCACGCAAGATAGATGTTCTCCACCTCTGCTACACCTGCAAAAACACAACAAACAATGGTTAGATCCAGCAAGGAAGAAGAAGAAATGAAAGAAATGCAAAGGGAGATAAGACAATGCTTGGATTTCAAGCATGAACTTGACCTTCAATGGAAATGGAGTGGAATGGAAGATTGGGAAGAGGGCTGGAAAATATTCACAATGGGGGGTGCAAACTCCAAAGCCAAAAATGTGTAGGGTTTGCTGAAAAGTTATATTTATACTTTTGGTATTTTGCAAAAATAGTGTTATAAAAGAAATATTTTCTCTGCGCCATTTTCTGAGGCGTTTTCTGAAAATATTTTCTAAATGGGTATGGATATGCATGTGGGTTGGATTTTAGCTTTCTAAAGGTTGATCCAAGGTCCAAAACAGCCTAATTGGGTTGGATATGGATCTGATTCACCTCGAAATCCATGCTCGAACACTAAAATAGCCATAACTCTCTCATTTTAACTCCGATTTTTCTGAAATTCAAACCACAACCCCTTGACTTCCAAATACATCTAAACATGGGTTTTAAACCATAAACTCACCACAAAATGCATGAATAACTCATTAACATGATGTGCATTTCATGCATCATCAAATACCCCCATGCTTGAATGTTTGTTAGTCTCTTAACAAACCACTACTATGTTATGCAACAGAAACAAGAAATGCTAGACATGTATGCATAAAACTAACTCACTTTCGTAAGAATCACGATTGCATTTAGCTTATGCAACAAGCCCTTTAAACCCCTGGGTGACCCCAGTGGACGAGTAAGGTCTCGTGAGGGTTTGCAGAGATGCTACCCACAAACATCAATGGTATGCAGGAATGATTTTTCAAAAATATTAGGCAATTAAGAAATCAGTTAGCGCAAATATTTCATGTAATGGTCACTCTCAAAACAAATTCAGAAATCTCATGCCATCACAGTAAAAATCTTTTTCCTTCACTTTTCTAAAAGTGTAACTATCTATGATTTTTCTCAGAAAGTCAAATATTCTCATGTATTACTCGTTTATCTTCACTTGTATATTTTCTGCACAGTAATTCACAAATATTCCTAAGCAATGAAAATTTTCTCATTCAGCTCATTCTTTTTCTTTTGATTTTCAATTTTTCACCCTTTTTCAATTATCTTACTTGAGCATTCTTTTCAACCTTTCGAGCACTATTTCGAATATACAGTTTCGTGACCCATGTAGCGAGCTTTGGGTCAGTGACTCCCAGATCAGATGACCATAGGGCACTAGATACAGAGTATCCCTCGGACTTAATTGCTTGAGTCACTAGACCTTCTATTCTAATAGTTTACGTATAGTCTTCCTCTCATCATGTGCAATGTCTCTATCTCTTAGGCTTTCTATGCAGTTCATGTAACAAGCTTTCGAACCGGTGGCTCCCAAACCAGATGGCTTTAGGGCACCATGTGTAAAACACCCTTCAGATTCTACTTACTCGAATTACAAAGGCAACAGATATCGACTAGACAAGAAGATGATCTCGTTCGTTATCCTTTTCGTCAAGAGACTCAAGTACTTCATCTTGTGTCTGAGTTCCACTACTAGGATTCACGAAGACATCAACAACTAAACGTAGCTCTACTCTTTTAAGCTCATTTTTCAAAAACATCTTTCCATTGCTTATTTCTTTCACAAAACATATTGTGCATACTTATACTAAAGTGATTCAAAACTTTCTAACAATCAAATACTATCTTTTCTTTGAATTTTCTCATAAATAACTACTCTATTTAAATCAATTCAGAGAATTTTTTTTTTTACATGGGGCTTAAAAATTTCTAAACTGTTAGATTATGCCAAAAACAATCATATATGCTACCAACTTGTTCTCAAACGCCTACTTTAGCTACCAGACATAACAAAAATTTTAGTGTGCATCTAAACCACCCCCCCATGCTTGAATGACACTGTCCCTAGTGGCATACAAAATATGTAAAATGTAATGCAAATGCACACTAAAAGACAAGAAAATGAATATGGGAGAAAGGATAGATACAATCTGATCTGTGTCGGGCTTCTGAAGTTTAATTGCCTTGACTTTGTAGCATCCTATGCATATCTGATTGCATAATTTTCTGCTCATCTGGTCAATATATGCTCTGAAAACTCTGCCATGTACCTGGTAACTCATTCTCATACACTAAATGTTAGATTCATCCTGCATAAACCAAAACAAATGTCAACATATATGAAATGAAATACTGATCGTGAGATGCACTATCTTACACCCACCATTTTGCAAGGAATCTGAAATGTAGGGCTTCAGTCTTTGCCCATTAACCTTGAATGTACCTTGGGTCTTAGGATCAAATAATGTAACTGCTCCATGTGGAAACACTTCTTTCACAATGTACGGTCCCTCCCATCTCGATCTCAATTTTCCTGGGAATAAATGCAAACGAGAATTGAATAACCAAACTTTCTGCTCTGGCTCAAACACTTTTCTGACAATGTGCTTATCATGAAATGCTTTAGTGCGAGCTTTGTATAACTTGGCAATCTCATATGCATCATTCCTGAGTTCCTCTAATTCTAAGAGCTGTAATGCTCTCGCTTTGCCAGCCTGGGTGAGGTCAAAATTCAATTTTTTGATGGCCCAATATGCTCTATGCTCCAGATCGACAGGAAGATGGCATGCTTTCCCGAATACAAGGTGATACGAGGACATGCCAATGGGAGTCTTAAATGCAGTCCTATATGCCCAAAGTGCATCATCTAAGCGCTGGGACCAATCCTTGCGGTCTAGGTGAACTGACTTCTCTAGAATTTTCTTTATCTCCCTATTCGAAACCTCTACTTGTCCACTGGTCTGCTAATGATACGAAGTGGTGAATCTATGATTGACAAAATATCTTCTCAGCAGAGAAGCTATCTGTACATTCCAAAAATGCTTGCCACCATCACTAATCATCGCACGTGGCACCCCAAAATGACTGAAAATGTTGTGCTTAATGAACTTAAGCACCACTCTATGATCATTGGTCTTGGTTGCCACTGCCTCGACCCACTTGGACACATAATCAACTACCACTAAAATGTACAAATTTCCCAATGATGGCGGAAATGGGACCATAAAGTCTATGCCCCAAACATCAAAAATCTCGACTATCAAAATCGGGAGCAAGGGCATCATGTCCCTCTTGGACATGTTCCCAATCTACTGACATCTAATACATCTCCTGCAAAACTCATGTGCATCTCTGTGGAGTGTGGGCCAATAAAATCCAGACTGCAAAACCTTTGCAGTTGTCTTTCTACTGCTAAAATGCCCTCCATATGCTAAAGAATGGGAAAAACTCAAAATGGACTCATACTTCTCATCCGACACACATCTCCTGATGATCTGGTATGTGCAATATTTGAACATTTCTGGTTCATCTCAATAATAGTGCCTCACCTGAGATAGGAATTTCTCATGCTTATTCTTATTTCAATGCTCAGAGATCTGTCTCGAAACTAGATAGTTCACAATATCAGCAAACTAGGGTAACTGCGATGTCCTGACTAACATGATCTGCTCATCGGGAAAAAAATTACTGATCGGCCTCTGATCCTGCGCGCTCTCCACGATCAGTCTAGATAGATGGTCGGCTACTATATTCTCGCTACCCTTCTTATCTCAAATCTCGAGATCAAACTCCTGTAGCAACAACACCCAATGAATGAGTCTCAGTTTGGTGTCTTTCTTGTTTAATAGATACTTCAATGCAGCATGATCAGAATAGACAACCACCTTCGAACCGAGTAAGTAGGACCTAAACTTGTCCAATGCGAATACTACAAGTAGTTCCTTCTCTATCGTGGTATAATTCATCTGAGCATCAGACAGAGTTTTACTTGCGTAGTAAATCACATAGGGCTTTCTATCAATCCGCTGTCCTAAAATAGCCCCCATAGCATAGTCAGATGCATCACACATGATCTCAAACAGGAGCGTCCAATCCAAAGGTCTCAAAATGGGCGCAGTAATCAAGGCCTCTTTGAGAATCTCAAAGGCCTTCATGCAATCCTCGCTAAAATCAAAGGGCTGATCCTTCTCCAATAAAGTACAAAGCGGTCGAGAGATTTTGCTGAAATCTTTTATGAACCGCCTATAAAATCCTGCATGCCCTAGAAATGACCTAATCTGCCTCACAGTGGTAGGTGGAGTCAAACGAGAAATGGATTCCACCTTCGCTCTGTCAACCTCAATGCCTCTCTTGGACACAATGTGTCCAAGCACAATCCTCTCTTGGACAATAAAGTGGCTCTTTTCCCAACTAAAAACAAGATTTGTCTCTGCATACCTACTCAGTACTCGAGTAAGTTTTTAGAGGCAATCTTCAAATGAAGAGCCATACACAAAAAAATCGTCCATGAATACCTACATGACATCATCTATCATATCGGAGAAGACATCTAACATGCACCTCTGAAAAGTTGTCGGGGCATTACAGAGCCCGAACGGCATACGTCTGAAAGCGAAGGTGCCATAAGGACATGTAAATGTCGTCTTCTCCTGGTCGTCAGGATGGACAACTACTTGATTGTACCCAGAGTATCCATCAAAAAAGAAATAGTAGCTCTGTCCTGCGAGTCTCTCTAAGATCTGATCAATGAACGACAACGGAAAATGATCTTTTCGAGTTGCCACATTCAGCTTCCTATAGTCAATGCAGACTCGCCATCCTGTGGTGGTCCTCATCGAAATTCTTTCCCCCATCTCGTTCTCCACAACAATGAGTCCTGACTTCTTCGGCACAACCTGAATCGGACTGACCCACTGGCTATCAGAAATGGGATAAATAATCCTGGCATCCAACCACTTCATCACCTCATTCTTTACCACTTCCTTCATGTTGGGATTTAACCTTCTCTGCATATCCCGCACTGGCTTGACTTCTTCATCGCAATGAATTCTGTGCATACAGAATGAAGGATCAATCCCCTTCAAATCAGCCACTCCTCAGCCAATCGTTGCATTGTGCTCTCGTAATATGGTCATCAATCTTTGTTCATGCTCCTCAGTGAGTAGTGATGAGATGATCACAGGCAGAGTCTCATTGCCTTTGAGATATGCATACTTGAGTGAATCCGGTAAGGGTTTCAACTCAAGTTTCGGAGGAGACTCGATCCAGGATTTGGCAGGGGTCTCCGCAAGTGCTGGGAGAGGCTCATAGCCCGCTCTCCAAGGTGGTAACTCTGACGACACTCTAGACACATCTACACTAACTATACAACTATTCTTCTCGATATGGTACAAATCTAATGAATCCTCAGTAATATACAAATCGGGCTGCTCCTCCACTAAATCCTATGCAATATCTACATGGAAACAATCCATATCTTCCGCTGGACTCATCGTGCATTGAAAATGTTCAGCTTGACCTTCCTATTGCCGAATGATAGATCCATGGCTCCGGTCCTACAGTTAATACATGCATTGGCAGTCGCCAAGAATGGTCTGCCCAAAATAATCGGAGTCTGGTGTTGGCTATCTACTCCTTCCATATCAAGAATGATGAAATCGACTGGAAAATAAAAATCATCCACCTTAACTAGCACGTCCTCCAAGACACCTCTCGGTACCTTGACAGAATGATCATCTAGCTGAAGTGTAATAGGAGTCGATCTCATCTCTCCTAGCCCGAAAGAATCCTAGAAATATTCAGGCAGAATGTTCACGCTTGCTCTAAGATCGAGCAATGCACGTTCTATTTGAATGTTCCTTATGGTACAAGCAATGATAAGGGCTCCAGGGTCCTTGAGCTTGGGTGGTGTCTGATGCTGAAGCACTGAATTCACCTGCTCAGTCAGATGGACCCTGTTAGAAACATTCTCTCTGGATTTCCTCTATTGCGTACATAGTTCCTTCAAGAATTTGGCATATGCCTGCACCTGCTGAATAGCATCGAGCAAAGGCAGGTTGATTTGCACATGCTTGAAAATGTCAAGCATGTCCTGGATCTTCGTGCCCTGCTTCCCTCTAAATCCGGAAGACTCTAATGTTTTGGGATAGGGTGGTGGGGAAATATACATGGGGGGCTCCTCCTCTTTGTGAGAAGGCTCACTCCTATCCTTCTGATGAACTGACGTGGGAGATGATGATGATGGTGATGATAATGGCTGAGCTGAAGAAGATAGAATACTGGTATCTGGCTCATCGATCCTCTCTCTACACTCGCTGCTCTCGACGTGATACTCACGTCCACTCCTCAGGGTCATAACAGATTTGGCCTACTGCTGTGACTCAGTAAGAAATAGGCCTCCGGTCATCTGGTCCTTGCCCTTCGGGTTCATGATAGCCTGGCTCGGCAAAGTACCCTCGAGTCTCCTACTGATAGTCTCTGCTAACTGTCCCATTTGTGACTCTAGCTTCGCAATGGACTGCATATGCGAGCTTAATATCTGGCTACACTTCTCGAAAGCATTCTGATTAGAGGTTTTCACCTCTTGGAATGCTTGGAGAAGTCTCTCCTCAAAAGATGTCTGTGAGGCAGACTCTTGCGGAATCGGAGGAGGAAATGAGGATCAAGTCTGAGGATAACTTGGCCTGTGGAATGTCTGAGTGAATGCTGACGGCCGAGCTGGCTGAGAGGATGTAGGCATCTATATGGAAGACTGTGGATCCTTCCATGAGAAGTTGGGATGGTTACGCCAACCCGGATTATATGTAGATGAAAATGGGTTGTTCTGCGGTCTGGCGTAACCCTGAGCTGCATGAACTTGTTCTTGAACAAACTGAGGGTACTGAGCTACCGAAGGGCACTCAGTAATCTCATGTGCTCGACTAGCACAAAGAGTGCACACCTGCTAAGTAATGGATGGTCCTGAGAGAAGCTGGTCCAACTTCTGAGCAATCATGTCTACCTTGCACTGTAGTGCAGTAGATAGACCAATCTCGAGGACTCCCCCTTTCTTCTGAATGCTGGGTGTGGCTCTATCCGAATGGGAGTTCGAAGTATGGTGGAGGGAATTCTTTGCCAATATATCAAACAACCTCCATGCTTCATCCTTGCTCTTCAACATGAATGTCCCACCACATGAAGAGTCGATCATCTGACAATTCCTGTCAGACAATCCATCATAAAAGCTCTGCACCAGCTGCCATCTCGGCACCTGATGATGGGGACACTTCCTAAGAAAATTGTAAGACCCGCAATTTTTCAAAAAATATCTGAATAAAATTCATGAGGCATTTACCGATAAAAATAGCATTTTTCTCAGAATACGAAACGAATCAATTCCTGCGAGCCAGTTATACTTAAGATGTTTGTCAAATCACGAATATGTGCTCAAACACTCTGGAATCCATAGCTTCCTACCTGATCAAAATCAAAGGATTTCCTCGAGCCAACTTTCTTAGTTCCATCAATACGAAGATAATGGCCTACTAAAAAAAATTGGAAAAAAATGCGGAAAACTCAACTTTTTTGCGGGACCTGCGAAAATATTGGTGGGACCCACAAAAATATTTCTCAAAAAATATTCTAGAATATTCTAGAATATTCCAGGACCTTCTAGCACCTTCTAGGGAATATTCTATGGAATATTCCTTCTGGATAAGATCAAACAGTCAGATGGATAAGATCAAGCTGGATTTCTGAAAAAGTCAAAGGGCAAAAGGGTCAAATGGGTTGCTTAGCCCCTAAGCAACCTCCCCTATAAATAGAGGAGGCCCCCCTTTAGAAAAAATCGCCAACCCCCACTTTGCCTTCTCTCTCTCCTCCTTTTTCCAAACTTCCCCTACCTAGCCCAGTAGGTCTGAGCCTACCTGACCTGGTCTGAGCCTGCCTGACTTAGCCTGAGCCTCCTTGACCTGGTCCTAACCCACCTGACCTAGGTCTGAACCTACCTGACCTAAGTCCAAACCCAGTTGACTTGACTTGAACCTAGTTTGGTTCAAAGTCAAAGTCCAAGTCCTTTTTCTTCCAAAGTTCAAAGTTGATCCTTTTTCGAAGTTGAGCCTCGTTCGAAGCATCAAAGTGTTTCGGAGTCGTTTCTTTCACGAATTGAAGTAAGTTTGCTTCATTAATTCATCTCTCTCAAGTATTTGATTGTTTGTATATAGCATATATTTTCTCAAGTAGTATCTTGCTTTAGTTCTTGGTTGAGCCCTCTAGAACGCTTCGGTGTTCACGCGCTCGCCCCGTAACTATTGTCAGATATATATGTTCGAATGCACAGTATATGCATTCTTCAAAATAGTATCTTGCCCTGGTTCTTGGTTGAGCCCTCTAGGACACTTCGGTGTTCAGTCGCTCGCGTCGTTACTATCGTTGGATACAGATCTAGGTGTATATCTACTGATTCTGCCGACGCATCCTATATCGCACAGGCTATGTAATTTACCTTTGCCGTCGCGTCGTATGATGCCAAGGCTCCTGTTTTCTGCAATTTATGATTATTGCACTTTCGATTATGCATTTACTTATGCCGTCGCGTTGAATGACGTCAAGGCTCCTGTTTTGATATATATGTAGAATATTTCGTTCAGTTACTGTTATTGTCGCAAAATTTTTACCGTCTTCCCTTCCCTGGGGAAGAGAAAGAGGAATGCTTTCGCGATTCAAACTTGACCGGATTTTGGAAATTGTTTTTGAAATACTCGCCTCCGTTTTGAAAATTGCAGGAAAATCCATGGGATGGGGCTCAACCTGTCGGTACAAGGTTCGACCGTTCCTGCCGCCTTTAAAAGGGGTAATCAAACCAAGGACCAAAATTGTGCTTGACTTAATAAAATTATCGAAATTATATTCTATCCTAAATGCACAGAGAATCCAGGCATGTGCTATGAGATTTGGTAAAATGTAAGTTGGAAAACTATGATGTATGCTTAGAAACTATTTGGAGTTGAAACATATTTCTCATGAAAAAAGATGGAAATCAATTTCTCAGGAAACTCAAACGAAGAAGATTTGAAATCTCGAGAAAGTTCATAAAGATGTGGGAAAATCATGAATAGTTTGAAAATCCTGAGAAAATGGAAAGAATTCTTGAGAAAAGGGTAAACATTTGAAGGGAAAATAGTTGTAAGGAAAAGCTTCAAGTTTTGAAAGCTTTCCTTGGAAAATGATTGAAATTCATTGGAAAACCCATTTGGGGAAGGAAAATTGAAACTCGGGAAACTGAAATCCTGAGAATCTTAGCCTTGAAATACTTGGAAATTGATTTTGATCTTTGAGAAAGGTGAGAAATTCCTTCTGAAAACTTAGGAAGGAATATTCTTTAGGGAAAATCACAGGAAAACTTGACTTGGGAAAACCGATTTTGAAAATTCTCAGAGTTTCTTGATAAATCGATTTCTTGAGAGTGAAATTTTCTTAAGAAAATCATGGGAAAACCAATGATTTCGTGATGCAAATGATATGAGTGAATGAATGCACTTTGAAAGATTTTCTAAGAAATTTGTTGGAAAAATGTGTATTAAGTCGAAATAAATCCTTCACATATTCTGACTGTGGCCATGAATATGTTCAGAGTTTATTTGATTTAATTCACAATACTTTGCAAAATTGGAAATATGATGTGCATTTTGAAGATAGCCTAAGAGTGTAGGCTTAATGTGACTGGTAGAGAGATGATGGATCTGGGTCTCGTCCATATTCCGACTAGGGCCGTAAATATGGACTCCACCGAGTTCATTAACTCCCTAAGAGTTGGTGCACGTGCCATTCGTGTACATCCATAGTGCTTTTGAAATAAAATGCATGAATCACATAAACAAGGTATTGCAGGAATTTAAACTATATGATATGCATCCTAGTCTAAGCAGAAAATTAAATCTCTTATTCCAAAATTTACACTATTACATCACTAAATAAATGAAATAAAGGGAATTGCAGACTTCAACTCCTTTCTTTGAATGTCTCTGCCAAGCTTGAAATGGAGTTAGTTCAAATATGTGGGTTTTTCCAAGATTTTCCAATAATATTCTGAAATTATTGGACTTAGTTGGATATAAACTCTATTCTTCATGCTTCCTTGAGACTTGAAATGATGTAAATGCAAGAAATCCAGTAAGAAATAGTTTGAAATTCGAAATTGTGGTCAAAATGACCAAAATACCCCTAATATTGAGGTTATACCTTTAAAATCAGGGTATTTTTTTTGAAGGAAAACTTGGTAAAATTGAGATTTTGAAATTCGAATTGAAACAAATGATGATGAAATGCAGTATGAGGCATGATGACATGCTGCTAAACACATTAGGACTAAAAATCAGAATTTTGACGGGCTATCATTCATCAAAATATAACGAATTTCGCTTGATTTTCGCTTGGATTAGTGTCCCGCGGGACCCTGTTTTGATGATACGGTTAAACCGAACCTCAAATGAATTCCAAATGCTGTCAAATTCGGTATGGAGCATATACATATTCTGATAAACAGCCTAGAATGCTAAAACTCAAGAAATAACATGGTTTAGATACTAAAATTTAAAGAAAATCCTAAAAAGGGTGAATTTTGCCTACGGACCCAAACCAAATGCAAACACTTAATGCAGTAATACGAGAATTCCACCATAGAAAAATCTGAGATTTTTCAGACTGCTAAATGATGGGAAAATAAGCAATTTTGTCTTTTACAGCCTCGAGATTTGAACTACGGTGAGTTCGGTAACGAGAATTTGGTTCTAATGGAGGTAAAATCAACCTAATCTAATATAAAATGCTAAAAAAATAGAAAACAACCATGAAAATTTTTTATATTTAACTGAGTAACTCACGACATATACAAAGACAACTTTTATGTTTATGACTTTAGCATTTGATCAACATAAACATAGAAAAAAATACTTTTCATGCCTAAAGCAACAAAACATATGAATATCACAAAACAGAGGACTGATAAGCAAAATCCGAAATAGATATTAAAACTGTTCTACAAATCATAAGCTTTCAGATGCAAACAGAGGACATCTAAATCATGACATTCACTTTTTACAGATTTGGATTTGAAGCATTACCCAGGGAGAATCCATCGACTTAAGTCGATCCAAGGTCTTAGAGGCTCAAATCAAGCTCTGACACGTGTCCCGAACTCTCGGATTTTTGTCAGACATGAAAAAACATCAGAAAAATCGGAGAAAATCAGGTTAAAAACTAGACATCACCCCAAGTTCAAAATATCTTTCGGATCGAAAATCGAACCTCACTTGAGAGAGATCTAGATTTTACAATTCGGAAGTAAGTTTTTAAATTGCATCCCGGGTAACGAAACCCGACCTACCATTTTGAATGTTTACCATAGTAAACAAATTCAAATCATTCCGAATTTTTGGCAGATTGCTAGGGACACCTAAGGGCGGATACCATGATGTTTCTAGCATTTTTAACGAAAAATAAATGCATGAAATGATGTGTGGACTTACTGACAAAAACAGAGAATTACTGAAACTGAGCAGTATGAAAATAAACACCGAATTAAACCTAATTAACTTATAAAACATGCTATATTACCGAAATAAAATATAAATTAAATTTAATTAAATGCATGAATACTAGAAATAATCAAGGAAGCATAATTATATTTTGTTGATATATGTCGTTTTATGAGAATAGCTCGATCCATCCCTCGGATGAGCTCTTTCTTCAAGCGACAACACGAATCGAACCATGATATTATGAAATCAAGAGGAAAGGAGGTGCACCTTGAATTTTTATGCAGCTTTGAAACTCTCGAAATGGACGACTACCACCGACTTCTTTCGTCCTTCGATCCGGGCATCAGATGGTTCACAAAAATCGATCCACGCTTAGATCAAATTGACCACGGCACGAGCAAGGTCGGTGCTCCACTGCACCTTCTCCACTGAGCCCAAGGGGGGCGTGAATTCAGAGAAACACACTTGAGTTGTGAAGGGGATCTAGGTTGAAGTTCAAAATCTAAAAATTGGAGTCCCTAAGCTGGGCGTGAGTCCTTGTACTTGTAGCCTTTTTTGAAAATTTTGAATTTCAAATAGGCTCAATCTGGGCCCTTCATGTGGTGCCATCTCAGGGCATGCCATTTTGATTTTTTTGAGAAAATAAAAATGGGAATTTTGTGGGTGAGACACCTCAGCAGGGGAGTTTGAAAATTTTCAAAATGGTAGCTTGATTTTCTCGGCAGGAGGCTCCCAAATTGCGCCACCTCAGAGGGTGTTATCTGAGGTTTGAAATTCAAACTTCTACTTTTCTGAAGGTTCTCCTATGGCGCCACCTCAGGGGATACTTTTATAAAAGAAATAAAATAAATACAAAAATGAAGCCAAGTGGGGTTCTGGAATGGCGCCACCTCAAAAGGGAGTTTGAGGTTTAAAGTTGGAAGCAGTAGGAGCATGCCATGTGGCGCCATTTTGAGTGGTTTAAACTCTACTTTTTCTGATGAAAGGAGATCTGGACATGTGGCAGTCCAGGATGGTTCCATACCTGACAAGTGTCAACTTGCTGGGGAAGGTTCTTCAGATGGCGCCACCTCAGGGAAGAAATTTGAAATTCAAATAAGGTTTTTGCTCTTGAAGAAGGGAGGGTGGCCATGTGGCGCCACCTTAGGGTGGCTCCTACAGTGCCATGTGGCAGGAGGGAGGGAAAGGGACACGTGGCGCCCTCATAGACCAGATGGAAAAGGCAGAATTCAGGATTTGCGCCACCTAGACCTTGTTTGAATGGTAGTTTTTTCTGAAGAAGGCCAGGATTGACATGTGTCCTCTACTTTTTCTGAAGGAAGCTAGAAATGACACGTGTCACCTACTTTTCTAAGAAAAGTAGGGGGAGACATGTGTCATCCTGCTTTTTCTGAAAGAAGCAGAGATTGACACGTGTCCTCTGTGGGAAACACACTTCAATTGGCGCCACCTCAGGGGAGATAAACTTTACTTTTTCTGAACAGGACAACACATGACACTTGGTGTTTCATGGTGACTTTGGAATGACACATGGCACAGGGTGAAGATGGTGGATACTGACATGTGGCATGGAATGAAGAGGATGTCTAATGACATGTGGCGGCTTCTTAAGGTAGCCCCACACTGACACGTGTCAAAGGATGGCAGGAGAGAGAAGGTGACATGTGGCGCCACCCCTAGGTGAACCCCACGATGGCACTTGGCAGATAAATGGGAGGAGAGAGAAAAGACAAGTGGCGCCAATTCAAGGACAAGGCTCCTATATTTTTGGGTTTCTCAAAATTCAGGTTTTTCAAAAGAAAAGCCTATGTGACACCACCTCAGTGTGGGTCCCACATTGCTTCTTTATTGAAATAAAGACAAGACAACAAAACCTCTTTTTGGAATTTTCATAAAATCTAGACTAATTGGCAAAACAAAATTTTTGAAAAGAGTTGGCCCGTGTAGGGCAATTTTGTAAAAGGAAGATATTTGAAATTGTCAAAAGGGCGAAATCTGAGATGAAATTTATTAAAAATTATCCAGATTGTTTTCCTGATAAAATATTTTGAAATTCAGAGTCCTAGGGGTAAAATGGAAAGAATTGATAATTTTGAAGACCCAGGGTTTTGAAATTGATTTTAAAAAGAGTTGAAATTCAAATCTGGATTGAAAATTTTGAAATCGAGAGTTCTGGACCTCGAAATGACATGTTGTGCAGTGCAGTGATATGAAATGCTCATGTGATGCTATGCAATGCCATGTCTTATGAAATGCAATCCTGAAACAGGATTTGGAGATTTTCGTCTCTTGTCAGGAATAGAATTTTGAACATCTGAGTTAAAATAGAGAAATTTTGAGAGTCGCAGATGAAACTTGAACTTTTGTAGGTTCCAGGCTCAGAAAATGACCATTTTGCCCTCCGGCGATTTCAGAGGCTAGATGATGATGATTGGTGGAAATGTTGGGGAGGTGAGTGAAAATTTGGGGTGTTTACAGTTACACACCCTGAACAATGGTATATGCATTTCTTTACGCCGCCACTGTATAAAGCACAGGCTTCTGCTTATACTAAATATATGACGCATAAATGAGCGTTCAAATGGAGATCCACTCCAAATCGCCAATGTGATTCCCTTACCGCTCCTCGTTCAAGATTCTGCTTGACGAATGAAGCTCCTATTGGAAAGGCTTTGCTTTTTAGCAAAATGCTCTTTACGTAAAGACTAAGTCAATTACGTATGGCCTGGCTATGGCCCATGGTTCCTATAACCTTGATGGATGCAAAGTACGCACAACGGTGCACATCCATTTCCCGAGTTAAGCGTAGCGATTTCCCGCCAAAGAGGGGGAGATGCCGCTGAAATGGATAAAAGAAACACACGCTTTCTCCGTTAAAGAGAGGAAGTGCTGCTGAAATTTCTAAAGAAGCTAAGAATAGCTCAAAAAGAACGTAGCAGGATACTCTGTCATATAGCACAGTGCTACCCAGTTCATGGAACACCTTCTACAATATAGAAAGGTTCGTCACACCACTGCTGGTAGAGCAGAGGAGGTGCTGATAGAATGGTTGGCAAAAGAGCTGTCAGAACCAGTTAAGTGGCACAACGATGCCGTTTGTTGGAACCATGTCAGAATGACTCATCTTCTTCACACCTGCAAGGGCACCATACTTGTAAGAGCTGTTGCGCCAAAGTAGTGGTAGCGCCTTGACGAGGTCCTGAGCTCGTTGCATAAAAATACGCCGAGTAGCTGATCCGTAGAGATCGAGTCATGTGCATGCTCATTGAGAATTATCATACAACCAGACTCATAAGGGCCGCTGAGCCGGAGTGTGTTGTTTCCACCGAAAGAGGTGAAGTGCTCGTAAAGGTCGATGTGCCGAGAGCAGAGTTAAGCATGCATATGAATAAAACCTTTGTTCCACGTTAAAAGCCGTGTGGTTGATTGGGGTCAGGTACATACTTCTCAAAGGCTGCCCTATAGGCATGCAATGTTCGTCAAGTAATTGTAAGACCGGCAGGTGTAAACACCCCAAATTTTCACTCACCTTCTTGACATTTCCACCAATCATCACATTTCGGTTCTCCGGAACCAATGAAGGGCAAAATGGTCATTTTCCAAGATGGAACCTTGCAGAAAGTCCTAAATTCCATTCTCGAGTCTCAAGACTTCTCCATTTAGACTCAGAGACACCCTCAAATTGCAAATTCTCAAAATCTCATGCTTAACCAAAAGTCAGAATTTTTAAATTCAAGTTCAGACTAGCAACTTTGTAGGACATGTCTTTTGCATAGCATTGCACGAGCATTTCATATCATTTCACTGCACAGCATGTCATTTTGAGATCCAGAACTCCTGATTTTTCGAAATTATCAATCCAGATTTGATTTTAAAACTTTTCAAAATCGATTTCAAAACCCTGGGTTTTTAAAAATTTTCAATTCTTCCCATTTTACCCCCAGGACCCCGAATTACGAAAAGTTTTCTCAAGAAAATAATCTGGATGGTTTTGACATTTCAAAATCTCGCCAGTTGGAAAGAGGGGGACACAATTTCAAAAGTCATAAGATCTTATTTCAAACTTTTACAAAAAGACTCCGAATTTCCCTACTTCTTTCAAAATTTCGCCCTGAAGAACTATTTTCTTCCAAGTTTTGAAATCAAGCCAAATTTTGCTTTATGTTTTTCCAAAACTAGCCTACTATTATGAAATTTCCAAAAATTCCACTTGGCTCTTATTTCAAATAAGTGACGTGGGACCCACCTCAATGTGGTGTCACACTAGAATTTTCAAATATTTCTTTTATTTTCAAAACAGTGCCCATCTGGAAGTGGAATTCTTTTATTTGATTTAGTTTTTAATAAAATACTTAGTGGGCCCACGTAGGTGGCACCCCACTAAGGCTTCTTGCCAAGAAAAGCAAAATTTTTGTTTTCTCAAAAAGTTTTCAAATTCAGCTGAGGTGGCACCACCAAAACAAAATTCATTTTTTTTACTTTATTTTTATTACTTTTCAGCCCCAAAAAGGAGCCACCGTGAAACCCTACCAAGATTTTCATTTTTACCTAAGTTTAGGAGCCGCCTCCTCTCAAAACGGCGAGTCCCTTGTTTTCAAAAAGATTTCAAAAAAATTCAAAAGTTGGTTTTAAGAGTTATCAAGGTCGGCTAAAGGGGAGGAAAAGGGGGGATTTGAAGAGCCGGCTATTAAAGAGAGGATGGGGGGTCTAGCACAGGGACCAGCGATTTCCCTTAATCCCAGTTCTCCCCTGTTCACGAGCTCCGGCTCTCATCTCTTTCGGTCCACCAACAGGAGACCAGCCGTGTCTTCAGCTCAGCAGCAAAGGCGTCGGCGATTCCAGCTCTCCCCTTTTCACAAGAGGACTCCTGTGGAACTGCAAGGCACACATTGCAGTCGATCTTGAGTGTTGCGCCTCCTCCATTTAGTGAATCAGTCCCCAAAACACGACGTCTGGAAGTAAAATAGCTCAAGACCCTCTGCACCCCTGCCGAATCAAGGTAAAACCCCTCTACCTTCGTATTTACATGAAGTAAGCATCACATTCATACCAGGTTTCTTGCAAATTCGTTTCAACAACTAACGTATCTTGCATTTTGGTTTGTCCAATATGTCAAGGATCGATGACATCGTTCAATGACATTCTCGATTCATTCTGAAGGTCCTAATTTCCCCAAATGACATTTTCTTGTAGCTTTTATGTGGTCCGATTCAGCATCATGAACATTTCAAACTAGTTTCTTCCCTTTTGTTCATAATTTTCCCATATATATATGACTCATACTGTCATACGTCTATGCTTTTATCATTAAGAGGGATCATTTGATCAAAAATTTCCACCCTTCAGTCTGTTGCAAATGCAATACTTGAGGTTTCAGGTGTTATTTATGGCAATTCCTCATGGTTTTCCTGTTTAAAATGTGGTTGCAAAAACCCCTTTTACATGTCAGATGATTTCTTCTTTTGTTGAAGGTGTCTGTAGATCGGGGGATACAGTGATAGCCGACAAGGCTCATCCTACAAAAAGTGTGCTCTTAACCAAAGCACTACACTTAAATTTAATGTATTGTTCCTTACACTTCCCTGCATCAACCATGTTCAAATCTATGTAGTCTTCTGTTTCACGGTACAAACAAATTTGTTATAATCAGGTAGATTATGATGGTTTTCTAATTTTCTGCTTATCCTTTGAACATACTTCTCTGCTCCATGTACCTTTTGCATGTTTATGCTGTAAATTAAGTGTGGGATTTGAGCCCAGTGATGCGTTAGTTCATTTCTTTCACCCCTGATATTGATTAAATGGAAGATTATTTCTCCCTACACAGTCTGCTATCTTTCCACTGTTGGTTACAACATCTGCATTTTCCAAAAATAGTGAAAGTCTACATTTTAAGTAGATTCATTTTGTCATGATTTTCAACAAAAAAAAGAAAAGAAAAGAAAATATTACTGATATAATTCACATGGGGCCATTGGGAACAAATTATGCTCAGTGCCTTACAGGTAGCTACAATAATCCTTTAACTCCTCATGATCGTATATACTTTCCTTAAACAAAATACCACTATGCACACCTCCATTCATACTGTTTTATGTGCTGGCATTGGTTTTGAATGTAAAAGGCCTTTCATTCACTTCTGTTAATAGCCTCCATAATGGTCTCTTCACTTTCCTGTTCTGTATGACCTTAAAGACACTGCAAAGCATGATATTCATTTGCTATTCAGTTCAGAAATAAAATCAGGAGGATCGATTTTAGAATCTTTCCTTGACTGCCATTCCTTGTTCGTTTCTGCAGTTTTGTTATGTATAGTTACAAGTTACAACCTTTATCACAACTTTCATTAGCTTGGTTGAGATTATTATTAAATTTTTTTTAGATATGGTATGGACGATGCATTCATGACCTTTTCGGCTATGTCACTCACTGTGAGAATACGTATATGATAGACTTGTTCAACAATTGATTGACCCAATAGTAGAACTGGTTCGGCCCATTTTCTGTCTCAAACTACCTTGTTGATGAACTGTCTTCACTCCAGCCATTACTTTAGTAATGTATATAGTGTTATGATTTCTCCTATGTCCGGTATGTATTATAGCCCTAGCGATTTCTTGTTACCTAATGCCAATTAGTTTACATGTTGGTTAGCCTCTTGACATAATAGAGCCCTCCCCTTTATCTACTGCATAACCATGTTTGGACAGGACCGTATTTATCCAACGAATATGTGCCATCAGCCTAGGCATGATTTCTGTACATTAGGCAATTCAATTTTCTCTCCTTCAGAATATGCTTTGTGCTTATTGGGTTGTTACCATTTCATTCTCTCTTATATCTCATTCTATTAGGTGACCTATAAGGTATTACTCATTTAGATTCGTCCCGCTAGTATCATTGTATATTTTCGCTCTCCAAAGGTCGTCACCCCTTTTGTATTTAGGCCTATGTACCTACATTTCCTCATCTTATATTAGATATGGCATCTCAGCATTCTCATGGTCATCCCTTCATATTCCATACAGGTTACTTTATGGCATCTATCTTCACCTCATATCATAAGCATTTAGCCACTTATATGCATATGTCCCTTATTTAGCCCATATATGGCCTTTAAAGGTTGTTTTTTTTCTTTTCTTTTTTTTTTTTATCCTGTTAATCACATCTTCATCAAGTAGTGCATTCCCATTAAAATCTCTCATATATTGTAATCAACATGAGATTTCCAATCTCTCAGTGATATGGCATATGCCGTGTGCCAACTCTCACTTGTAGGAAGGAGCGGAAGATGTGGCTTCTATTAGCTTTATATATATATATATTTGCTTTGTGTTGGAAATGTAATAATCCCATTTGGAATAATATTTACTTTTACTACTTAGATTAGGCTGCATCTCATATAGTTTGATTTCAGCAATATCTTGATTATATGATGCATACATCTCAATTTTCCAAATTCACCGTGGATGAACACGAATGGCACGTGCACCAACTCTTAGAAAGTTGATGAACTCGGTGGAATCCATATTTACATCCCTAGTCGGAATATGGACGAGACCCAGATCCATCATCTTTCTACTAGTCACATTGAGCCTACACTCTTAGGCCATCTTAAAAATGCACATCATATTTCTAATATTTTCAAAGCATTGTGCATTAAATTAATTAAACTCTGAACATATTCATGGCCACATTCAGGATATGTGAAGGATTTATTTTCACTCAATGCACATTTTCCAACAAATTTCTTAGAAAACCTTTCAAAGTGCATTCTTTCATTCATATCATTTGCATCATGAAATCATTGGTTTTCTTATGATTTTCTTAAATTTCATTCTCAAGAAATCGATTTCTCAAGAAACTCTAAAAATCTTTCAAAATCGGTTTTCTCAAGTCAAGTTTTTCCACAGTTTTCCATGGAAAAAGGTCATTTTCCCAAGATTTTCAAGAGAAGTCTCTCACCTTTCTCAAAGTCAAAATCGATTTCCAAGTATTTCAAGGTTAAGATTCTCAGGTTTTCAACTTCCCAAGTTTCAATTTTCCTTTTCCACAAGGGCTTTTCAACGAATTTCCATCATTTTCCTAAGAAAACTCTCAAAGTCCAAGTTTTCCCAAGAAGTTTTTCCTTTTCAAAGGTTCATCCTTTTCTCAAGAATCACTTCTATTTTCCCAGGATTTTCAACTATTCCTGATTTTCCTACATCTTTATGAACTTTCCCGTGATTTCAAAACCCTTTTCTTCTGAGTTTCCTGAGAAATTGACTTTCATCTTTTTCCTGAGAGATTCTTTTCAACTCCAAATATTTTCCAAGTATACATCATATTTTTCCAAGTTGCATTTTCCAAAATCTCATAGCACATGCCTGAATTCTCTGTGCATTTAGGATAGAACACAATTTTGATGATTTAACTAAGTCAAGCACAATTTTGGTCCTTGGTTCAATTACCCCTGTTAAAGGTGGCAGGAACGGTCGAACCTCGTACCGACAGGTCGAGCCCCATCCCATGGATTTTCCCGCAATTTTCAAAACAGAGGCAAGTATTTCAAAACAATTTCCAAAATCCGGTCAAGTTTGAAGCGCGAAAGCGTTCCCCTTTCTCTCTTCCGCAAGGATGGGAAGACGGGGAGAAATTTCGCGACGATAACAGGTTTGGCGACCGTGATGGGACCTGTCCTTGTATGATCAGAATTGTGCTTGACTTAGTTCAATCATTGAAATTATGTTCACAAAATGTCAGCTCTTTTACTTTCAATATCATGTGAGCCTAGATTCTGACCTAGCTGACATTGACTGCATATAGCTTAGGCATGGTTTGGTAGGACCAGATTGAGGAGAAATTTCTATGCTCACATAGACTTAGGTCTAAATACAACTCTCCTCAATTTAGGATCTGAATGCAAACAATGTATGCTTCTTCAAAGTTTTCAAAATCTATCTCTCTAGGACTTAGAGACCTCTATTTCTTGCATGTGATCATTTTTCAAAATCTCCCCTACCTATCATTACCCGGTCTTCACGTTGCTGGGCTCTCTTCCAGAACCCTAGTTCGGGACAGAGCCTCACAACTGGGTCAACTATTTGGGTTAACACCCCCTACCACGTATCGCGGGCCACAGTCCGAAGTATATTAGTAGGCGCTCAAGGATGTTGGAAAACCTTACCTTAGAACCGGAGTTGAAGTTATATGCCACGTACCTCGGATTTCGATTCGGGTATATCGGCATAACCGGATTGGACAAAGATGATCTGAACCTAGAGTTAGGATTAGGGTCCTACAGCTGTTTTTGAAGTGATGCATCTAGAGTCAGCCTTTTAGGGAGTGCTGAATGTGCATAAATGTTTTTGTAGGATGTGATTATATGTGTGATTTTCTCAACTCTTTATATTCCCCAATGTTTTCCAACCCATTAAGCCTTTTTCAAAATATCCTTATTTTCCACGAGGTCTTTTTCTCAAACCCTGGATGATTTTCTCAAATATCCCATTTTTTTCAAAACTCCAGGTGATTTTACATTCTACCTTTCTACTGGATCTCAAATTTCCAGCTGCATTTTTATCCTGCCTGCAAAAATTTTCAAAAATTTCCCACATTTTCCTAAGTCTCATTCTGAGTCTTTCTCTATTTTCAGTTCGATGGCATCCAATCAAGTCGATTCTATCTTTCCTGAAGGTCACATCTCCTACGAGGTACGACAAGGTCGTCCTGAACATCGAGCCCTTAGCACCGGAACTTTCATTCCCCGGTGGTACTATTCCTGGCTAAAAAGCTTTTCCCGAATGTTCCCGGACCATTTGAGCGAGTGCGGATTAGAACTGGCGTCAGCAGTCGGAAAGCAGACCATCAATGGCAACCTGATCCATGCAATGGCGGAGCGATGGAATCCTCGAACGTGGACCTTCTGGTTCCCATGGGGAGAGATGACCGTTTTAATGGATAAATTTTCAGAAATCATGGGGTTGCCAGAACCAGCCGGTCAACCAGGAGACCCATTAGAGCATCAATTCCTTATCAATGTCAAGGGTTTGAACCCCAGAGACTCCTTAGCTCGTATGACAGGCAATCTTGGCCTCTGAGCCAGTTGGAAGGAAATGAATATGTTGACCTACTTGAGTTGTACCGCCAGTACGGGACCTTCGTTGAAGTCAGCTCGCTATCAAGAACAATCAAAGAAAGGATTCAGAATGCAATGGTTCTGTGCACCGTAGGATTATCCCTCTTCCCAGATGGACAAAACTACATGGACATCAGAATAATTCAGCTCATGAGAAGATGGGGAAGTCGGCAGACTAATCGCCTCTCCATAGCCATGGCAGCGCTCGCCTTCCTATATCGAGGTCTGACTCAATTCTCACTTGGAGAATCCATTTTAGTTGAAGGATGCATCTACGCACTTCAGTCCTGGTTTTTCCAACATGTTCCAGCCTGAGCAAGCTCTTTCAGATACAATGGTCAAGAACTTCTCCCAGTATCGCAGTACCGAACCATGATCAACAACATTCAAGAAGATGACATCGTTTGGGACTATTTTGATCGACAGCTATCTCCTCCCAGATATACCTACGCTTATGGCAAGCGGTTCAAGTTGCTGGGACCTTTCTTCTGCACTTACTACCAACCAGAGAGATGTGTTCGGCAATTCTCCCAGAGGCAGCAGTACGTCGAAGCCCGACTGCTATCAGAAGCTATGGTAGAGTTCGATCTCACTTCCGCACAATGGTCCGGGGCATATCATTCTGCCTGCTACAGCTGGGATTCCTTTGTCTCTCTTAAAATCTTTCCTGGTCCTAGAATGTCTGCTGATTATCGTGAATGGTGGCAAATTGTTTGTCCTCCACCTCTTTGTCAAGATCAATAAAAGTTTAATTTTCTCATTTCAATAAAGTTTTCTTTATCTCTATTGTGGTTCGACGACCTCGCCTAGGTAACAAGGCGCATTTTCGTTGTTTATTTCTCTTTCTAAGAATGACAACACAATTGTCGTAATTCCCGCGACAACTCAGTCCCTAGTAATGGGATAATTTTTTTTTTTTCAAATTGTCTGCCCTATTTCCAGCAAATATTTCTCCCAAAAGCCAATTCCTTCATAATCTAATCAAGTCTTTGCCCTGCAGAGAGCATCCATAACATTTGATGGTTCGGACAAGATCAGGCAAAAGAACCACGACATCCCGGTACTCGTCAGCCTCGGAAGAAGAAATGGGTTCCCCCCGATCCGAGAAGAGTCAAGAGCAGCAGCAAGAAGATGACGGCATAGACCCTCAAATGTATGCCATCTTCAGAAAAATGATGAATAAGATGATGAATGAACAGCCCGGGACCAGCTCAGAAAGGGATCCATTTAGAGAAAAGTTCCATGGTCACAGGGGTAAGAAGGCTCCCAAGAAGCGGATCCAGCCAGAGGAAATCTCAGATGAATCAGACTCCATTGAAGATATAGATGAAGAATATGAAGTGCCTCCGGCATTTCAGAAACGTGGCCAAAGTAAAAGTCGCAAATCAAAGAGCCGAGATAAAAAAGAACCTTTGCAAGCGCAATTCAAGGAAATGGCCCGAGTGATCAAGGATCTTCAAGCCCGCAACAAGGGCAAGAAAGTCTTCACCAGTGAGGACTTTTATGACGGCTTAGAAGGGGATGATGATCTGGAGAATCTCCCCCGTAAATTCATCAAGTTCGATGGTTCTAGCGACCCAAAAGCTCATCTTGCCACATTCTTCGCAAAATGCTCTCGGTTCAAAAGGGACAACCGAGCATTGTTTCTATGCTTCCCCCGCAGCTTGGAAGGAGTTGCAGCTAAGTAGTACGCTGAGCATATCAACCCCATCGAGCTCAAGGAGTTCGACAAAGTTGTGAATCTGTTTATTGAACGCTTCTTGTTTAACACAGAGGCACTTCCTATATTAAGTCATCTCTGCAATTTAAGGCAGAATGAAAATGAAAAGGCGCGGGACTTTATCCATAGATGGAGATCGGCCTGCAACAAAATGAGAGATCCTATCTCGGAAAGGCATGCATTGTCCCTAATCCTCAACAACTTTTCGCAGCCGTTAAGAGGATTGATCTCCACAGCACCATCCAGGACCTTCATTGAGCTGATTGAACGAGCCGAATGGCTCGAACTGAGTGTGGAAAATGGAGTCTATGAAGGCTTCACTTTTTCCAAAAACAACTCCCAAGGTGAGCAGAAGAAGAAAGCTCACTTCACCTATTCTGCCAACAACAACAACAACAGCAGTCAGAATCAGTACAAAGGGCAGAAGAAAGATTACTGCTACGGCTCAGGCAGTTCAAACAACAAAGACCAGAAAGGAAAGCCTGCTCCTCAGTACAGCAAGCCTCCTCAGCAGGATCAAGGGCCAAAACTGCGCGAGAAAGCTAAGCATGAAGGATGGATGATGATGCATATATTTTAGGGATTTTTCATATAAAAATATGCATGATTTCATGAGAAAATGATTTAAAAACCCAATTTTATGTTAGTTTCGAGTAAATGTGCTAAAATGATTTAAAAATAGAAAATGCATGAAAAATAGTTTTATTTTACATTTTAATGCCTATTTTAGTGTTTGACATAATTGTAGTAGTTTAGTTTTTGAAAATCATAAAAAAAATTAAGTTAAAATAGACTTAGTTTGTATTTTCTAAAAAATAGTCATTTTCTAAAATAACTTTTTGAAGAGAGGTTTTGAAATAGAATTCTTTGAAATAAGATGGACTTATGGAAAAACTTTCAAAATTATAAATACCATACGTAGGGGGAAGAGAGGCTTGTCTTCTCTTTTATGCTTTTGCCCTCTTTTCTAACCCTTCCCCTTCACCTTGTTTCTTGCCTTCTTCTTCTTCTTCTCCCTTGATCTCTCTTCTTCCTCAATCCGGTGGAGGTATCCAGCTACGGTAATGGCATATAGGAGGATTCCACTTCTCTTCTAACCCTTCCAATTCGGTAAGTTCTTCTTCTTCTTCTTCTTCTTCTTCTTCCTCTTCTTCTCTTCTCTAATTCCTTCTTCTATGTTTCAATAGATTAGTTTATCTGGAATAAAATCAAAACTAAATAAAATTGTAGCATTTATGATTCATTCTGAAAATGTAGATTCAAAAAGAAAATTCTAGATTTCATTGTAATTTGTAGTTCATATGTAGTGCATAGTATTAATTTTTTTTTACTGCATTGATAATAAAATCGATGAAGCTTTAGCATCATTTGAATATTAATTTTTCAAAGTCACTCAATCCGGTAATCAATAGCAATTTGTGATCGATCATCGGATGCCTGGAGTAATTACATTCAATCAAATGGAATTCTAATGACTGATCGGGGAAATTAAAACGGGAATGCATCTGATCTGTGTTGTTGATAAAATTTCTGGCGAATGAATTTTTTTGCTTCTGATAAATCAAGTTTTGTTGATGTAACGATCTGAATCTATCGATCGATTGCCTAATATTGATCGATCAGAAGAGGCTTGATTGAAATCCAGTCGGTCAGAATCATCTGGATACATCCGAAACTTCTCTTCAGTTGCCGTGAGATTCTAGATCTGCTTCAGCCGCCGGAACTTCTCTTCAGCTGCCGGAAACAAGCATTTTTCATTCTTGAACCACCGTGAAATTCAGTTCACGGTTTAATGTTTCCGATCAATGATCGAACTCGTGAATGACTTTGAATCTATTACTGTTTGCATTGACTGAGTGTTGAAATTTTATTAAGGGATAAATTGATTTTATCAAAGATCGATCAAATGTTTGAATTTTTCTATCTGAGTGTTTAGATTCCTGAGTTCTGGTTATTCCAACAGTTGTTTGAAAGTTCCAGTAGATATCTGTTGTTCTTTGAAATTCTAGTATTAATTTTTGAAAAAAAATATTCAATCGGATGGCTGAATCCGATGTAGATATTGAGAGGCACTGATTTTTTTTAATCAGAAAAATAATGTTTTCTGATAAAAGCAATTAGATCTCAGCAGCTTATTTTCATTGATTTCAAGTGAGGGGAGTGGTTCCTGATAGCCGGTTGAAGACTGTCTTTGATTTTTGCTGCAATTTTCTGTTAATCTTTTAATACAAAGAATTGTATTAATTGTTTGATGGAGCATATTGGATTACTAAATTTGTTGATTGATTGAGTGTGGATTTGCCTAATACAAGAGATTAATTGGATGAAGCTATATAGGATTTCAAGGTTGCTGAATATTCTGTCTAAAATTGATGCATTACCCACTAAACTTGCTTAACAATGAACTTGATGTAATGTTGTTAGTTTAGTAAGCTGTTAGGTATTAGCTTAGCAGTTAGTTAGTGGTGATTTGCATTATAATTAGATGATTTAGTTACTTAGTAGTTAGATTTAATTAGCATCTTTGTAAGTTAGATGACTTTAGTATTTTGATATTAGATTTAATTACTGTTCCATTATTAGGTAATTAGTTCATTTGAAATAATTAGCATTGTTATTTAGATTTCTTGCGTAATTGCTTTTGTAATTAGCATTTAGCTAGTTTAGTATAGTTTTAGTTTCTATATTTCTCTCTTGTACTGCTCGTGTCTTTTTGACTTGTGTAGGATCGTACAGAAGAGGAGCAGAAGTGACTACATGACACACGAGATGCAAGATTAGAAGATTTTTACTTTTAAATTTAGAATTAGAATTTTAATTGGGTTTGTAAATATTGCACTTTACGCCCTCTGCGAAGGGTATTCATTTGTTGTAATAGTTAGTTGTTTTTACTCTTCTTGAACATTTTACATTTCAAATAATTCGGCAATAAAGAATAGGTTAGATTTGTGTACTTGAATACGATATATTCCCGTTCCCTGAGTTCGACCCGGTCTCATCCACTAGTGAGAACCGGTTTTTATTATTTGATGTCTGGTTTTCACATGTTTTACATTTAAAAATCTTTTCAAAATTACAACGATTTAAAAGAAGACATCAAATTGTTGGCGCCGTTGCCATGGAACGACGTAATATTAGTATTCCTTTATTGCCTAGTGTTTGTGTTGCATTTAGGTTTAGAACCACGTATGTGCATATCTTAGAGACGAGCTTACTTTTCTGCACAGCCCACCTATTAGGATCCCCTTAGAGGTGACTGTGTACGATTGGTACTGTACCCATAGATTTCATATTTCTTATGCATAATCTCTGTTATGTGTAACTGCGTGGTGTTTGTTTAGTTTTTGTTGTTTTTAGTTTACTCGCTTTGTGGTTTGAGTGGTTTGGCCACTTAGTGCGTTAGTTAGGTAGAAAACCCAAAGTTAGGACGTGTGCTACACCGGTCTACTCTAAGGTGTACGCAATGGCTGACGATCATCATTTGATCCGTCCTTTGAGGGAGTACTTCATGCCAAATACATATACTCCCACCTCCTGCATCACGAGACCTGATGTAGGAGCGAGTCATTTTGAGATTAAGGCCAGTGTGATTCAAATGTTACCTTCGTTTTATGGCCTTAGCAATGAGGACTCATATCGTCATCTCGACAAATTCCTTGAGATTTGCTCGACTGTGCGAATCAATAACTTTGGAGACGACGCTATGAGGTTAACTTTGTTCCCATTCTCTCTCAAAGATAAAGCCAAACACTGGTTAAAATCTCTTGAGACGGTTCGTATTACTACTTGGGAAGGAATGCAAAGAGAATTTTTAAAAAAATATTTCCCAATTAGTAAGACAAACCAGTTTCGTAAAGCTATAACCAGTTTTTCTCAAATTGAGGGAGAACAGTTTCACGAGTCTTGGGAAAGATTGAAAGATCTTCTCCGCAAGTGTCCCCATCACCAGGTGCCTCGTTGGCAGTTGGTGCAGTATTTTTATGACGGGCTTACTGAAAAGCATCGTCAAATGGTTGATTCGTCTTGTGGGGGCACTTTTATGCTCAAGAGTGAGGACGAGACGTGGTCTTTATTTAAGACCTTGAGTGAAAACACAATGCATCATACCTTGTCTTCACGAGTCGATAGGACTACATCTCTCTCTAGTGGTCCTAGGAAGGTTGGGATTTCCGAAGTTGGGTCCGAGTTAGAATTACGTACCAAGGTTGACCAGTTGACTAGGAAGTTAGATCAATTCCTAGCCAATTCCTCGAGAAATCCAGTAGAAAGAGTGTGCGAGCTATGTGCTAGCCCTGCACACTGTGTTTCAGATTGTCCGGCAGCGCCATTATATCCTGAATTCGTTCAGGAGCAGGTGAATGCTGCCCAAGGTTTCGCTAAACCCATGCCCGATTCATTTACATCCTCATATAACCCAGGTTGGCGAAACCAGTTTATTTCCTCATCCCATCAGCCCTCCCAAACACAGTATAGACCCAGTAACCCTTCACAAGGTTACTCGCATCCCATTTTTTCACAAGTTCATCCCCCAGCCCAACATGCTTATACTCAACCCCATCCTTATGAGCCTTTATTTAGTCAATCCTTCCAAGATAGGATATTACAAGTTTTGAGTTCCCATACGCAGTCAATAGCCAAGCTAGAGACTCAAATGGGACAGTTGGTTGAGACCTTCAGTAGGCAAAACGAGGGGAACCCATCTAGTAATTCTGTTATCTCAAAGGGAGAGAATTCCATGTCATTTGACTTGCATCCCACTGCTTCACATGATGAGCAAGTCAAATCTGATACATCCCTTCAGAGCGGGAAGGTGTATCTCCCCACTCGGGAATCGATTCATGAACCTCATATCAATTCTACTGACGAGTCGATCTCCATGATACCTCAGCAGAAGGGGCAAGGCCCTCAGTTGTTACAGTCTTCACATAAAGCCCCATTTTCTCAGCCTTTAGGATCACCGAATGTTTTCAGTAAGCAAGAGGTACAGATGCAGAAGGTGCTTGACCAAGTCAAGCCAGATCATATTCACCACTTGTCTGAAGTAGCATTCATTGATACTCAGTCGGTCCTAGACTCTCATTTCCTGACCAGTCTCTCACATGAGACTAATCTCAGTTCTTCATGTCAAGAGAGTCATGATACTACATTTAGAGGTAGAAGGGATGGAAACACAGTGCGTAGTGTCATAGATGACACTATTTTCTACATAGAGCCCGGTTGAGCCTGACTTCATGTCCATTGATCTCATGGACAATGAAGGATTTTTCCAGGGATCCGTTTGGCTGGGGACGTGAAACTTAGCGCTTTATGGGAGGCAACCCATATCTTGTATATTATTAGAATTGCTTAGAATTTATAGATTTTATTTTTACTTTTTCATGAGTTTTTCATGTTGTTTTTGTTTCATTCATGAGTTTTATGTTTTGTCATGTATACATTACATTCATAGAACGTGTATTTTTAATTCATGTCAGGTTATTCTACTCTTTTCCCTCATTTATTTTCTCTCATGTGCATTCACGTAGTTTCATATAAGCATGGGGGAGTGCCACTGGGACAGTGTCATTCAAGCATGGGGGAGGGTGTAGTTTGCACACCTGGTTATTTCTGTTTACGTTCTTGCACATGTTTACACATATCTCATGAAAAGTAGATTTTTAAAGAAAGAGTTTGAACTTATATGAATGTTATTTCAAATCTGATGTTTTTAGAGGATTTTTAAGCCCCACGAAAAATTTTTCTGACATAGATCTATAAATTATGGTTGTTTATGCGGATTTCAAAGAAATGATGATAAATACATGTTAGAATTTATTTTGAATCATAAATATGAATATGCACAATTCTATTTTTTGAAAAACTAAGCAAATGAACAAAAGCGTAAAAAATGAGCTCAAAAAGTGAGAAAAAGCATGTGTTAGGTTGTTTGGATAATTTCACAATCCTTAGTAGATGGAACTTAGATGTAAGTTGAAACTTTTAATTCCATTTTCGAAAAAGAGAGTGGAAAACTTTGTGATCCTAAGTAACTGAGAACAGATACAAGTTGAAATATTTGACTCTCATGTTATAAAGGTGAATGAAGGAAGTCACTTTTATGTCTTAGTTGATATCTTTTGGTATGTATTGAAAAAGTATAGAAGATATTGACATTGCACAAGGCATAAAAGCAGACCACACGCAAGCTATATGAGAAAAATAAGTGCGCAAAAAGAAAAAAACGTGAAAAGAAAAAAAAGAGAGAAAAGAGCTTAAAAAGAAAGAAAAGTTCAATGCTTAGAAGTGTGATTGAGAAAACCTGTGCAGAAAACATATGAGTGAGGATAAGTAAATAATAATATGTTTTTATTGGATTTTCTAAGAATAAAACATAAATAATTGTGATATTTAGAAAAGTGAAAGAAATTCTTTTTCTGTGGTGGTATATAAAAGACTCTAATTATGTTTTGATTTAGAAATAACAGGAAATATTTGTGAAAATAAAGTCTTTAATTACCTACTGCTTATGAGAATGTGTAATATTATGCATACATGATAGAGATGTTTGTGGGTAGCATCACTGCAAACCCTCACGAGACCTTACTCGTCTACTGGGGTAACTCAGGGGTTGAAAGGGCTTGTTGCATGAGCTAAATGCAACCGTGATTCCTACGAAAGTGAGTTAGGTGACAGTTTGATTTCTTGCATTTTTCTAGTTTGCTCGAGGACTAGCAAAACATAAGCATGGGGGTATTTGATCATGCATATATTTTAGGGATTTTTCATATAAAAATATGCATGATTTCATGAGAAAATGATTTAAAAACCCAATTTTATGTTAGTTTCGAGTAAATGTGCTAAAATGATTTAAAAATAGAAAATGCATGAAAATTAGTTTTATTTTACATTTTAATGCCTATTTTAGTGTTTGACATAATTGTAGTAGTTTAGTTTTTGAAAATCATAAAAAAATTAAAGTTAAAATAGACTTAGTTTGTATTTTCTAAAAAATAGTCATTTTGAGTTGTTTTGTAAATAACTTTTTGAAGAGAGGTTTTGAAATAGAATTCTTTGAAATAAGATGGACTTATGGAAAAACTTTCAAAATTATAAATACCATACGTAGGGGGAAGAGAGGCTTGTCTTCTCTTTTATGCTTTTGCCCTCTTTTCTAACCCTTCCCCTTCACCTTGTTTCTTGCCTTCTTCTTCTCCTTCTCCCTTGATCTCTCTTCTTCCTCAATCCGATGGAGGTATCCAGCTACGGTAATGGCATATAGGCGGATTCCACTTCTCTTCTAACCCTTCCAATTCGGTAAGTTCTTCTTCTTCTTCTTCTTCTTCCTCTTCTTCTCTTCTCTAATTCCTTCTTCTATGTTTCAATAGATTAGTTTATTTGGAATAAAATCAAAACAAAATAAAATTGTAGCATTTATGATTCATTCTGAAAATGTAGATTCAAAAAGAAAATTCTAGATTTCATTGTAATTTGTAGTTCATATGTAGTGCATAGTATTAATTTTTTTTTACTGCATTGATAATAAAATCGATGAAGCTTTAGCATCATTTGAACATTAATTTTTCAAAGTCACTTAATCCGGTAATCAATAGCAATTTGTGATCGATCATCGGATGCCTGGAGTAATTACATTCAATCAAATGGAATTCTGATGACTGATCGGGGAATTTAAAACTGGAATGCATCTGATCTGTGTTGTTGATAAAATTTCTGGCGAATGAATTTTTTTGCTTCTGATAAATCAAGTTTTGTTGATGTAACGATCTGAATCTATCGATCGATTGCCTAATATTGATCGATCAGAAGAGGCTTGATTGAAATCCAGTCGGTCAGAATCATCTGGATACATCCGGAACTTCTCTTCAGTTGCCGTGAGATTCTAGATCTGCTTCAGCCGCCGGAACTTCTCTTCAGCTGCCGGAAACAAGCATTTTTCATTCTTGAACCACCGTGAAATTCAGTTCACGATTTAATGTTTCCGATCAATGATCGAACTCGTGAATGACTTTGAATCTATTACTGTTTGCATTGACTGAGTGTTGAAATTTTATTAAGGGATAAATTGATTTTCTCAAAGATCGATCAAATGTTTGAATTTTTCTATCTGAGTGTTTAGATTCCTGAGTTCTGGTTATTCCAACAGCTGTTTGAAAGTTCCAGTAGATATCTGTTGTTCTTTGAAATTCCGGTATTAATTTTTGAAAAAAAATATTCAATCGGATGGCTGAATTCGATGTAGATATTGAGAGGCACTGATTTTTTTTAATCAGAAAAATAATGTTTTCTGATAAAAGCAATTAGATCTCAGCAGCTTATTTTCATTGATTTCAAGTGAGGGGAGTGGTTCCTGATAGCCGGTTGAAGACTGTCTTTGATTTTTGCTGCAATTTTCTGTTAATCTTTTAATACAAAGAATTGTATTAATTGTTTGATGGAGCATATTGGATGACTAAATTTGTTGATTGATTGAGTGTGGATTTGCCTAATACAAGAGATTAATTGGATGAAGCTATATAGGATTTCAAGGTTGCTGAATGTTCTGTCTAAAATTGATGCATTACCCACTGAACTTGCTTAACAATGAACTTGATGTAATGCTATTAGTTTTGTAAGTTGTTAGGTATTAGCTTAGCAGTTAGTTAGTGGTGATTTGCATTATAATTAGATGATTTAGTTACTTAGTAGTTAGATTTAATTAGCATCTTTGTAAGTTAGATGACTTTAGTATTTTGATATTAGATTTAATTACTGTTCCATTATTAGGTAATTAGTTCATTTGAAATAATTAGCATTGTTATTTAGATTTCTTGCGTAATTGCTTTTGTAATTAGCATTTAGCTAGTTTAGTATAGTTTTAGTTTCTATATTTCTCTCTTGTACTGCTCGTGTCCTTTTGACTTGTGCAGGATCGTACAGAAGAGGAGCAGAAGTGACTACATGACACACGAGATGCAGGATTAGAAGATTTTTACTTTTAAATTTAGAATTAGAATTTTAATTGGGTTTGTAAATATTGCACTTTACGCCCTCTGCGAAGGGTATTCATTTGTTGTAATAGTTAGTTGTTTTTACTCTTCTTGAACATTTAACATTTCAAATAATTCGGCAATAAAGAATAGGTTAGATTTGTGTACTTGAATACGATATATTCCCGTTCCCTGAGTTCGACCCGGTCTCATCCACTAGTGAGAACCGGTTTTTATTATTTGATGTCTGGTTTTCACATGTTTTACATTTAAAAATCTTTTCAAAATTACAACGATTTAAAAGAAGACATCAAAGGAGTTATGACAGAAAATTTACTCCTCTCGACCAAACACTCGAGGATGTGCTCGAGTATATGCTATCAAAAGAAATGGTTAAGTTGCCCAGATTGGCTGATCCCCCTGTGCCCATGGGGAAATGGAAAGATCGGTTCTGCAAATTCCACAGGACTGTGGGGCACAACACTGAGAATTGCTTTGTTCTCAAAAACATCGTACAAGATCTTATTGAAAAAAATCTTCTAGTGGAAGGAGAAGAAGAAGAGAAAATGGATATTCTCAATCAACCCTTTCCTCCAGACACCACAGCTGTAGTGTCTGCACAATCATTCCTGCCGCATGAACGCATCAAGTCGTGTTTTGCACAAGATCTCCAGGTTCAGCATCAGGTGTCAGTACTATGACAGGCCGCTCCAGCTTCTAAAAAGATGGACCTAATTTCAGCATTCGGCAAAATGAAAGTTTCGAAAGCACCTGTAAAGTCAGCCCCCAAGTCAAAGGGAACTCCTGACTTCCTCAAGCAAATCATCAAACCTAGGCCAGAAAGTTCAAGTCAAAAGCCTCTGACCGCTCTATCCAATGTCTCCATCTTTGATTTGGCCAAAAATTCTAGCAAGCACCAGCGAGTACTGGAAGATTTACTCAGGAAAATTAAAGTTAAGCCCAGTACCACCCCGGAAGACATGGCACAGATAGTGAATTCGACCATGACCAACGCACCAATTACCTTCTCGGATGAGGACCTCCCAAAGCCTCATTCCTTTTATAATAATGCTTTGTACATTGTCGTTCGAGTCAGGGGAATGACGGTACCGCATGTACTGATCGATGGAGGCAGTAGCCTCAACATATGTCCCGAGATGACCGCAAAGGCATTAGGGATCAAGGATGAAGAATATATTCCAGATCCCATCACTAAATATGGATTTGACAACCATGGTCAAACAGCCAAAGGCAAGATATTTCTGGAAGTATTCATCAACTATTCGATGCACTCCGTCCTTTTCCATGTGGTCAATGTGCCACCCACCTACAACTTGCTGCTCGGAAGGACGTGGATTCACAATGCTAATGCAGTGCCTTCCACCCTGCATCAATGCGTGAAGTGGTCAAAAGGTGGAATGATTACCACAGTGCTGGGAGAAGACCCAGAAGAAAGGCTCCCACAACCCATGATTCCCCGGCCATCATTCAATGCAGATATTCCCAGCATTAGGGAAAGTGAAGAAATCAGTCACGGAGAGAATTGAGAAATACTCCAGGCATCATCAGAACCATCTCTGCACACGGTAGCCATGACCCAATAGAGAGGTCCTCAATTCTTCAAGGTTGGAGGCCGGATCAACTACAGCACCATTAAGTATCATCCCTTGTTTCCTCAATTCATGAAGTCAAGAAAGGGATTCGATTTGCTCCTGAAACATGGTTATCAACCCTTCAAGGGACTCGGCAAAAACGAGGATGGCCGCATCGAGCCAGTAATCCAGAAGCATCGTCCCCATAGAGCAGGGCTGGGGTTCTCCAGCGGAAGCTCGCCAAAGAAGACGGTTTTTGTCAAAGGGGCACAATAAAGACCATTTGTTATCTTCTTTCTATTCTTTCCAAAATAAATGTCTCATTTTATCAAATGCCATTGATCAATTCAATCAATAAAATTCCAAGTTTCTTTGTCTATCCGGATGCCATCTACTCCCTTTTTGTCTATCTCTTCATTTTATAATTCAATGCCATTGTATGCATGGTTCTCTTCAAATGATTGCTTGTCTTACTATAGGCCGATTTATCTGAACCAGATTTCTTCTCCAAAATTTCAGAATGACTTCTCGGACAATCAAGAAGCTCGTTCTCAATCCCAAGGCTTTTCAGAAATCAGCAGCAATTCACAGAATCAAAGCAAGCACCGGAAATGATAAGAGTGCAAAGCAGTCAGATGATTGTGCAGAATATGATCAGTCTCTTCAAGAATTACCAGAGTTCGCCGCTGTTCAGAAGCAAGATGAACCATCTCCTCTAGTACAAGATCCGACTGAAGATGTCAATATCGGTTCAGAGGAAGATCCCAAAATTCTCCAGATCGGAACCAGTTTGAGTCCGAAAGAAAAGAAAAGGCTTACAGATTTTCTTAAGCGGCATGAAGAAGTGTTTGCATGGACATATGAAGACATGCCTGGCTTAGACCCCAAATTGGTCGAACACCGTATTGTCTTAAAGCCGGAGGCTAAACCAGTTAAGCAGAAGCTGAGAAAAATGGATCCAAGAATAGAACAACAGATCAAAGAAGGACTTTAAGATTTGCTTAAAGCAGGATTTATCCGAGCTATTGACTACCCGGATTGGTTAGCCAATATCGTCGTTGTCCCAAAGAAAAGTGGCAAAGTGAGAATTTGCATAGACTTCAGAGATCTCAATAAGGCAACTCCGAAGGATGACTATCCACTTCCAAGCATCGATCTTCTAGTCAATAGCACGGCAGGACATGCCATGTTCTCCTTCATGGATGGATATTCCGGCTACAATCAGATTAAGTTAGCTGCCCGCGATCAATCAAAAACTTCCTTTACTACGCCTTGGGGCACTTTCTGCTATACAGTTATGCCTTTTGGGCTCAAGAATGCCGGAGCAACGTATCAACGGGCAATGGTCGTTATATTTCACGATCAAATGCGCAAAATCATGGATGCGTATGTTGACGATATCCTCGTGAAATCTAAAGAGGAAGAAGATCACCTCGAAGCGCTTGATCAAGTCTTTAAGCGACTCATCCTTTATAAGTTAAGGCCTAACCCACAAAAATGTGTCTTTGGAGTCGAATCAGACAAATTGTTGGGTTTTCTGGTCAGCAAAAAGGGAATTGAAGTCGACCCAGCCAAAGCAAAGGCTATTATTGATATGCCACCCCCAACAAATCTCAAAGAATTACGTAGCCTTCAAGGACGTATGCAATCAATCCGGCGATTTATTTCCAACTTGGCTATGAGATGCGAACCTTTCAACCACTTGCATAGAAAAGGAGTTAAGTTCGAATGGAGACCAGAATGCCAGCAATCGTTCGATCGAATCAAGAAGTATCTTCTCAACCCTCTTATCTTGAAGCCGCCAGAATTGGGAAAACCTCTTTTGCTATACATCTCAGTCAATCAAGTTGCATAAGGCGGATTCTTGGCGCAGTACAAAGAAGGCAGCTTGATAAAGTACGCCATTTATTATGTGAGTAAGACTTTTATAGACTATGAAAAGAGATACTCTCAAATAGAAAAGACCTGCCTAGCTCTGGTGTGGATGTGCCAGAAGCTAAGACACTATCTGCTAGCATCAGAAGTCAAAATCTTGTCTAAACTCAATCCTCTCAAATACATCTTGGAGCAACCTTTTCTCAGCGGACGAGTCGCCAAATGGCAAGTCTTATTGATGCAGTATGACTTAGAATATGTCTCATAGCAATCAATCAAAGGCCAAGCAATTGCAGATCAATTGGCAGATTTTCCTCTAGCAGAAGAAATGAAAGCCGAAGATGACTTCCTTGATGAGCAAATTTGCAATATCCAGCAATCTCCACTCTGGAATTTATTTTTCGATGGTTCCAAGAATATGGCTGGAATAGGCATTGGGATCTTATTAATCACTCCTGAGAAGGAGATGATTCCATTTTCTCTCAAGTTAGATTTTCAATGTACCCACAATGTGGCTGAATATGAAGCCCTGATTCAAGGTCTAAAGATTCTACTAGACTTCAATGTTAAGAGAGTGCATGCCTACGGCGACTCATTACTTGTTGTCAATCAAGTTTGAGCCGAATGGCAAGTTAAAGATCAGAAGCTATTTCCCTATCAGAAAATTGTTTCAGCTCTTATCAGCAAGTTTGAAGAATTCCAGCTCTTCCATATCAAGAGAGATTTTAATCAAGTGGCTGATAGCCTAGCCAGTTTAGGCTCTATTATGGCATTCAGAAATGGAGAATCTTGTCGCTCTTTTGAAATTGGCAGACTTGACCAACCTGCTTTCCTTCCAGTTGAACAAGTAAACCAGGCTGAGCAAAGGAAGAAGCCTTGGTATTACAACATCAAAACTTTCATAGAAACTGGCGAATTTCCTCCAGAACTCTCAAAGAAAGAGCAGCGAGCAATCCAGCGTATGTCCACTCGATATTTCATTTTGGCCAATGTCCTCTATCATCGTGGATTCAGCTCAGAGTATTCCAGATGTTTAGATGAAGACGAAGCCAAAGAGGTGGTGCGAGAAGCACACGAAGGCATTTGTGGTGGCCACGTCGGCTACCAAACCCTTGTCAAACAAATCATCAGGGCAGGTTATTACTGGAAGACCATGCAACAAGACTGTTATCATTATGTGAAGAAGTGTATGCAATGCCAAATACACGCACCCTCTATTCATGCTCCGGCAACTTATTTACAGTTCGTTGTTTCTCCATGGCCATTTTCTATGTGGGCCTTCGTTGTCGTAGGTCTCATCACTCCCTCAGCTTCAAATGGCCACAAATACTTCATTGCCGCAACAGAATACTTCACCAAGTGGGTAGAAGCTATCACTCTTCGCACAGTAGAAGGACGACATGTGGTCTCTTTCATTCACAAGAACATCCTTTGCCATTTTGGCATCCCACATGACATTGTGTCAGACAATGGCAGTCATTTCAAGAATGAAAAGATGAAGACATTCTGCTCAAAGTTCAAAATCTATCATCATTTTTCCGCTCCCTACTATCCTCAAGGGAATGGTCAGGCAGAGGCCACCAACAAGATTTTAATTCGTATCTTGGAGCGAACTGTGGAAACAGGACGTGACTGGCATGAGAAGATCCACGATGCACTATGGGCCTATCGGACCACCATTCGCACTCCAACGAACGCTACTCTATCAGAATTGGTCTATGGAAAAAAAGTAGTATTGCCGCTACATGTTCAGAAGCCCACTTTGAAATTCGCATCACTGCTGGAATTACCTCTTGATCAATATCAGCAGCAACGACTAGTACAATTAGACTTGCTCGATGAGAGAAGGCTAAAAGCAGCAGAACACGCTCAATCCTATCGCCAGAGAGTAGCCAGGCAATACGCAAAGTCAGTCATCGAAAGAAGATTCAAAGTCAATGATTTAGTACTTAGATCCACAGCCTATCTCAAGCATCATACCGGCGGGAAATGGTCGCCAAATTGGGAAGGCCCATATGTCATCAAAGAAGCATTACCCCGCAACTCATATTGGCTCATCAATGCCGATGGGGTAGAATTACCAGATCCTATTAATGCTCGACACTTGAAAAAGTTCTACACTTGAAAATTTTATTCTCCTCTTGTAACTCTCCCATTTACTTCAAATAATGATCAGACTTTCTTTCCCAGTTACACTGGGGCATTTTTAAAATTTTGTTCTGTATGCAGGCAGGATAAACAAATTCCTCATTTCACGCACTTGTGCATCCATATGCATCAACTCATATTCATTTGTATCCAACTGCATTAACAACAATCTGGTCAGTATTGGGATTTCAACAAACAGTCCCATCACAATTCCTAATGTTTCAAAATTAAAATGTCATCACCCATACTGAACCAAAACCCAGCGCTCGAACTGGTATTATTTCAAAATCCAGTACTCAAACTGGTACATTTTCAAAATCCCAAAACCGAGTTCCGACTCGGGTTTTTTTTCAAATCATTTTCTTTTGTTGATCCGGGTTCCGACTCGAGATCTCTTTACTTTATTCGAGCTCAGATTCGAGCTCTTCATTTGTTGATCCGGGTTTGTTATCATCGCAAAATTTTACTTTTGCAAATCAAACTGACCTTTGAAAAAGATTTTTGAAAATAACTCACCTCCGTTTTTAAAATGCGGGAAAATTCCGTAGAATGGGACTCGCCTGTCGGTACGAGATTCAACCGTTCCTGTCACCTTTAACAGAGGTAATTGAACCAAGGATCAATCTTATGCTCTACTCTATTCAACTTGTCTAAATCATATTCTAATTTCTAAATGCACATAGAATCAGGCATGTGCTATGAATTTTCAGAAAATGCACATTTTGAAACCATGATGTTTGCTTTGAATGATTGAAATATTTAGAATAGGTATCACATGGAAAATCGTGAATTGGGATTTGAAATATACTTCTGAGAGAAATAAAAATCGATTTTGAGAAATCCTTGACATTTGGTGAAATCGACTCTGAGAGACTTGATTTCTATGAATTTAAAACTTTGAAATTGAAATTCTAACTTAGAAAATTTGAATTTGGAACTTGGGAAATACTTGAAATATCCTTTGAAATTCAATGTCTTTGGGAAAATCGATTTTGCTATAAGACTTAGGAGATTTTGAGGAATTCAATTTCCTTGACTTGGATTTTGAATGGGAGTTGACAAATGCATGAAATGAATGAATATGGATTTAAGGAATTGAGAAATACTTTTTGTATTTTTGAGAAATGCAGTGCATTTTGAAGTTAGCCTAAGAGTGTAGGCTGAATGTGGCTAATGTGAAGATTATAAATCTGAGTATCATTCGTATTCTGACTATGGCCATAAATACAAATTCCACCAAGTTTATAAACTTCATAGAAGCTAGTGCATGTGCCATTCGTGTAGACCATGGTGAATTTCTAAAAATATGCATGAATCATCATCCATCACATATTAAAATTATAAAAATAAGTTATATGCAATGCAACCTAAGCTAAGCAGGAAATATAAATTCTTATTCCAAAGTTTAATTACAAATTACATCACTATTGAAATTTAAATATATGAAAAATAAAGTCTTCAATGTACCTGCAAAACTAGAAAACTTGTTAGTGAATATATGTTGGTTTTTCTAGATTTATCCAACAATATCAGGAAATTGTTGGATTTTGCTAGATGTAAGCCTTTTCCATGATTCCCTTAAATCAAAATTGATAAAGTATGAAATAAAATTGAATAAATATGAATATAAGATATGGAATTTCGAAATTGGGGTCCAAATGACCAAAATATCCCTAATAACAAGACTATCGCCTTGAAATTAGGGTTTTTAGAAAGATATTTTGATAAAATGCAAGTTTTGAAATTTGAATGGAATAAACTCAAACCAAATATGCTATGACATGATTAAAAATATGAAATTAGGGTTAGGGATTTCGAAATTTAGGTCAAATGACCAAATTGCCCCCGATAGCAAGACTATGGCCTTGAAATCAGGGTTTTTAGAAAGAGATTTTGGTAAAAATTTAGGTTTTATGCACTAAATGAAATCAAATGAGCACAAAATTAAACCTAAAGTATCCTAAGATGCTTATGAACATAATAAAATCCTAAAAATATATGCTTATGCACGAAAATTCAATAATATCACAAATTTTGTGATTTTTGCAGTGTTTTGGATCTTTCAGGAACCCGGTTTTGCAATTTGCTTGATTCAGCCATCAAATGGATTCCAAAATCCATAAAAATTGGTACCTGAACTTGTTGTAACCCTAATGTCGAATTGGAATTATAAAAATAATTTTTTGACATTAAATTAATCCGAAAATTGCATTAAACCCTAAAATATGCTATTTTTGACCTAATTCACCAACCAGTTTCAATCCAAGAACTGAACCAGGGATCAAATCTCCATGGAAATTTATTTAATTTTACAAAGACAAACTAGGAAGGAAAACAGAGATTTCCCAATTTACAGATCGGAAAAAGCATTTCCGGTTAGGGAGAAACCCTTCCGGCACTCTGAGCTAAAATATATCACTCTTAACAGGGATTAAAACAGCTATTCCAGATTGAAAATACAGACATAAATCGAAATTCTAAACAAAAATATCTGAAATTTTAGTGGTGAACAGTAGACAGAAAAATAACAATAATCACTTTTTACAGATCTAAAATCGGATCTGTGGTTTGGGATTTATGACTAACACAAGTCTGATTAGGGTTTTGGTAAACCCTAACGAGTTTTAAATTTAAAAACAGATTCTCTAAAAAGGGAAAAATACTAAACAGTGATAAAAAAATCCGAAAATTTCACAGAAGACATATCTATTCAATGTGAATTCATAGCACCTTACAGATCTAAAATCGGATATAAGATGAGGGAAATATCATAACAGCAAGTTACCTTCTTGATTTTAACCACGATTTTAAAGCTTTAAACACCCGATTTGATGTCTGATTTTTTTGACAAGGTTCCCGAGATCCAAAACCTCTGATTTTTCTACAGTAACTCAATAACTCATGCATGCATCACATATAAACAAATTAGAAATAAACAATGAATGCTTCAATCCGAAATAACATCATCTTTAATGTTCTAAACCTAGAACACAGAAATTTAAGAAACTTGAAAAACCATGCATTAACTAATGTAAATAAATAAAATAAACCATAAAACAGTAAATAAAACTTATTTCTATGCTATAGAACGTAAAACAAACATGAATAAACCATGAAAATAAATTAAAAACAGGGAATCAATGGCTGGATTTTGATATCACCTTTAAAACATAGATTTAACCCATTAAAAAGGGTAAATCATATATTTTATTGGTTAATAATGCAAAGAATCATGTTAAAATCAATTCTAATGGATTAAAATCTCTATAAATTATCCAAAACAGGGTTAGATCACCTTCTTGGATTGTTCTTTCTGGTTCTTGATGGTTCTTGAGGTGAAACCATGGTTGATCTTCCATAAGGAGGGGTGTCCAAGCCTAAATCTAGGTTTAAAGCATTAAAAAGCATTAAATAAAATAAGAAAAGTGAAGAAGTTCATACCTTGGAGTAGCAGCAATGGAGGAAGGGCTGGAGAGGAGAGAGAAGCTCCAAGAATCCAATAAGAGAGAGATGGGAAAATCGACCCCCCTTATGCCTCTATTTATAATAAAAAAATTAGGTTTAAAAATTGACAATTTTGAAAATTTTGGACTCTAAAGGGGGGGCGATTTTAGGGTGGAGTTACCTATGTGCCCTTAGTCTAAATTATCCTAAATAGTTCCTAATTAACCCCTAGCTAAACCTAAGAATCCCCCAAATGTGGTGCCACTTGGCATTATCTCACATTGGGTTTTTAAAACACTTTTAAAAACCTTTAAAAACACTAGTTTTAAAAACTAACTTTCAAAAATGAGTTTTTCAAAATGGTTTTGACTCTTCTAAACCTCTAACACTAACCAAGACATCAACTAACCCTAGTCTAGCCCTGACTTACTCGAATATGGCGCCACCCCGAGTGGGCCCTACTTGAGTTTTTCAAAAAGCGATTTTAAAACTTGAAATTGAAGGAGTTTTCAAAAGATTTTCAAAAGTAAACTTAAAATTAGGATTTTTGAAATGGCATAAGGTCCTAACTGAGTTAGAATTCCTCTGGATATGGTGCCAACTGAGTGGGCCCACATCGAATTTTGAACATTTTTGAAATAAACACTGAAAATGGCTTTGAAAAGGGGTTAAAATCAGTATTTGAAATTCAAGATCTTTGAAAATAGGGTCTCAAGCGAACTGGAACTCTGGGTTAGAGTCCTGAACTCTTAGGACTCTGAGATTTTAGATTTTAAAAGCCAAATAAAGGAATTTTCAAAAGATTTTATCAAAAAATGATGAAATAAGTCAGAAAACACAGTCAAGGTTAGACTCCCAACTCGACCGAACTCTAAAATAGAGTCCTAAACTAACTGGACTATGTGAAATGACCTAAATTTCGAAAACAAACGAAAAAGATTGAGAATGGAAGTAAAACAGACTTAAAAACCAGACTTCTGACCGGATTAGGACTCTGAGACAGAGTCCTGATCGGACTGAAACTTTCAAAAATTTGAGAAATTTGATGAATAGAGGCATTAAGAAGCGACACCATCTAAATGGGTCTCATCTGTGAATTGAAATCGATTAAAGTTTGAATTTGAAAGGAATCCAGATTGTTTTCTGAGAAAATATTTCGAAATACAAAGTCCTGGGGTTGGAAAATGACAGAGTATTGAATAAAAACCCAGGTTTTGAAATTGATTTTGAAATAAAGCTTTAAAATTCAAATCTGGATTGAATGTTTTGAAATAGGAGTGCTGAATCTCGAAAATGAGATGCAATGTCATACAATGCTATGCAGAATGCGTGCAATGACATGCAATGATCTGTGATGACTTATGAAATGGACAAACACTGGATAAAGGTAAAAATTTGGTGTGTTTACAGATGCCCCTCTTTGCTGCTAAGCCGGTTGAAAGCCGAGCTTAGTGGCAAAGAAAACATACCAAATTTGGACTATAAAAATGCCCCAGTTAGATAAATCTGACTGGGTATGAAAGAATTAGTTCAAAAGATGATGATAGATATGAAATGAAGAATAAGGAGAAAATTTTACTTCGAAAAGAAGTGAGATTCAGGTTTTGCCCTTAACCTGGATGGGACAGGAAATACCTCGTATGGAACGAGGCTCAGGCTTAACCCTTAACCTGAAAGGGGACGATACCTCATGGAAAAACGAGGCTCAGGCTTAACCCTTAACCTGAAAGGGGACGATACCTCGTGGAAAAACGAGGCTCAGGCTTAACCCTTAACCTGAAAGGGGACGATACCTCATGGAAAAATGAGGCTCAGGCTTAACCCTCAACCTGAAAGGGAACGATACACGAAATCCTCAAATGAAGAAACCATGATGGGACCTTCGAATTCTGCACAATAAATCCGAGAGGGGTTTGCAATAGGAATAAAGGGGGTTCCCTAAAGCTTGAAAAGGGATTGATCTTGGACGTCTCATTGCTAAGACTGAATGGCTTTTAAGACAGATGACCTTTTGCGGAAAATTCAGGTTTAACCCTTAACCTGAACGGGAACTGTCTATGGTGGGACAGTGGGTAGCACAGGGAAGTGTGCGAATCTGAGAGCCCAGGCACTCAGATCAAAACAAGAAGGGAAGGATCTTGGACAACTCCCATCATCCGATCCTAAAAGGGATAACAACAATGCCTGGATACATCAAAATAAACATCAAGTTCTCACTTCATGTCAGGATAACTTAAAAAGATTGCCAATAAGATAAAAAATTGTAGTTAACTCAAGAATGATAAACACATATATATATATGAAAAATATTCCCTCTTTTCTACCTGAAGTATTACCTCCGACTGGGCTTAACTCCATAGAATCAAGATTCAAATTCAAATTACTTGCAATTGACTTTCCTTCAAGGAGGCTATCAATTTCATTGATATGGACGGAAAAGAATGTATTCTTGATATTGCGAGAGCTATTAGCGAAAGGATATTGATAAAAGAATTTCACAAAATTAAAGAAGATTCTTGATAGATTCGGCAGTCTGATATCCTGGGATTCTTTTCTCATGATGATCTTTCTGCCCTCTTTTTTGACAGAATTGGAGCTCTCTTGGATTTTTCGGGAATTACATCATCCTTCATTTTGGAGATGTCCTAGCTTTTTCTCTCTTTATTTTTTTGGAAAGGTACGTCACAAACTCCTTCATCTCAGAGATGTTCCGATCTTTCTTTTCTCTCAGGGATTATATTGACGGTTATTGGCTCATTGGTTAGGAATCTCTTGATGATAACAGAAATTAAATACCTTTTAGGGATTGTCGAGAGGTCCATCACACTCGCCTTCATCTCGACGGTGATCTGGACTTTCCCTAGAAGGATCCGTCACAAACTCCGTCATCTTGGAGATGATCCAAATCTTCTTTGGCTCCGGGGGTCGACTCGTCTAATTCACCTTTATCTTGACGACAGTTAAGAGATCTCTTTTGCAGATATTTAATTGCAGCTTAGGTGATTGAGGGGACATGGAGATTGAGTGGATTTTTCTGTATCACCCAGGATATTTCGACTGCTTATTTTCCAAGAATGATCATTAAAAATATGCCATTGACTGTGATCAATATCAATCACTTCTGGCTTTGCAACAACATTGAATTTTCTTTGCTGGCCATATCGCGGATTTATTTTTCATCCTTTTGGTTGGCCAATAGAAAGATTTTGAATTTTGAATCCTTTTTCGCAAAAGCTTTGTCACTTCGGAAGTAATACTGAAGGTATTCTGAGGTACAATTTTATGCGATAAAGATTTTGGAATCAACAACTATTTTTTTTTTATGGCAAATTGGCAAAATATTCTTGGAATCCTTGGTGAAGGAAATCATTTGAGATCTATATGACACATCCGTGGCTAGATTCTCCTCTCCTTTCCCCAAAGGAGAGACTCAGGCTTGACCCTTACCTGAACGGGTAACAAAAGATACTCCTCTCTTCCCTGAAGAGGAGGTGTTTGCAAAACGAACTTTCGAAGAAAAATAGAGTTTTCGTCAAAACTCCCTATTTCTAGGCTTCTCTTATGGAAAGGGGGCTGCTAACAGAGATTGAAAGGATATCATAGAGGAACGAGTCCATCACACTCTCCCTGGAAAAAGGGTCCTCGATGACGGGGGTGGCCTAACAAAAGACATTTAGGGTTACAAGGAGGACGAGCTTCCGTCGAAACTCTCCCTAGAAAAAGGGTTCTTTGTGTGACAATAAAGATTATTTTGCAAACTATTCGTGAATCACGAGTCCCTTCAAACTCTCCCTAGAAAAAGGGGTTCAACGAACGAACAATAAAGACATGCAAAAAGAAACGAGCTCCCTCGAACTCTCCCTAGAAAAAGGGTCCCTCGCAAGAGAGATACTTGGCGATTGATTTTGATAGCTTTTGATAACTCAAAGAACTGCTTGATAACACGAATGACTAGAGGTCTTGACAAAATCGGCAACCCGAATGTCAGATTAACAGAACGGAACGACCCAAGAGTCTGATATAGATTGTTTGGTTCGCAGGTCTAAAGATTGAGCCTGAACCACAATGTGAGAGTTATGTTGCGACCAGTATGAAGACCGAACTTTTGCAAAGTACCAATACGAGCACTGTATTTTAAAAGATTACCAGTACGAGCACTGGATTTTTTAAAGGATACCAGTACGAGCACTGGACTTTAAAAGGCTACCAGTACGAGCACTGGATTTTAAAAAGTTATCAGTACGAGCACAGAATTTTAAAAGACTACCATTATGAGCACTGTATTTTAAAAGATTACCAGTACGAGCACTGGATTTTTAAAGGATACCAGTACGAGCACTGGACTTTAAAAGGCTACCAGTACGAGCACTGGATTTTAAAAAGTTATCAGTACGAGCACTAAATTTTAAAAGACTACCAGTACGAGCACTAGATTTTTAAAGGATACCAGTACGAGCACTGGACTTTAAAAGGTTACCAGTACGAGCACTGGATTTTAAAAGGTTATCAGTACGAGCACTGAATTTTAAAAGATTACCGGTACGAGCACTGGGTTTTTAAAAGATTACCAGTACGAGCACTGGGTTTTTAAAAGATTACCAGTACGAGCACTGGGTTTTAAAGATTACCAGTACGAGCACTGGGTTTTAAAGATTACCAGTACAAGCACTGGGTTTTTAAAAGATTACCAGTACGAGCACTGGGTTTTTAAAAGATTACCAGTACGAGCACTGGGTTTTAAAGATTACCAGTACGAGCACTGGGTTTTAAAGATTACCAGTACGAGCACTGGGTTTTGAAGGGTCATCAATTGGCGATGACTTGGATGACTTGCCGGGGTCTCAGGATTTATCCCTTATCCTGAATGGGAAATTCAATGCAAATTGATGCAGATGAATGCGTGCAAATGCAAATGGATGCAACTGAGTGCACATGCGTGCAAAATGAGAGATTTATTAGATCCTGCCTGCACACAAATTGTTTTGGATAAAAGGCAACTTTACCAAGAATGCCCCAGTATATTCTGGGGAAGAGGGGTATTTTGACCAAAGAATAATTGATCATTTATTGAGGAGAATTTTTGAAGAATACAAAAGATAGAATAGAGATTTTCTAGGTATAGAATTTCTTCAGATGTCGAGCATTAATGGGGTCGGATAGTTCTACCCCGTCTGCATTAATCAGACGATATGAATTACGGGGCAACGCTTCTTTCACCACGTAGGGACCTTCCCAGTTTGGTGACCATTTGCCACGTGGACGATGCTTGAGATGAGCCGTTGATCTAAGGACCAAGTCATTAACTTGGAATCTCCTTTCGATGACTGACTTGGCATATTGCCTTGCTATCCTCTGATGATAAGACTGAGCGTGTTCTGCTGCTTTGAGTCTTTTTTCATCGAGTAATTCTAACTGTACCAATCTCTGTTGCTGATACTGATCGAGTGGTAGCTCTAAAAGAGATACGAACTTAAGGGCGGGTTTCTGAACATGAAGAGGTAAGACCACCTCAGTCCCATAAACAAGTTCTGAAGGAGTCGCATTGGTTGGGGTTCGAATGTTAGTTCGATATGCCCAAAGTGCATCATGAATTTTCTCGTGCCAATCACGACCCGTCTCAACGGTTCTTTCCAAGATGCGAATCAAACTCTTGTTGGTTGCTTCTGCCTGACCATTTCCTTGTGGATAATAAGGAGCTGAAAAATGATGATGAATTCTGAATTTTGAACAAAAGATCTTCATTCTCTCATTTTTGAAATGAGTACCATTATCTGACACGATGTCGTGCGGTATACCGAAATGACAAAGAATGTTCTTATGAATGAACGAGACTATATGTCGACCCTCCACCGTACGCAGAGTGACGACTTCAACCCATTTGGTGAAATACTCTGTTGCGGCAAGGAAATACTTATGACCATTAGAAGCTGAAGGAGAGATGGGTCCTACGACGTCGAATGCCCACATAGAAAATGGCCATGGAGACACGACTGATTGCAAGTACGTGGCTGGCGCATGAATGGAAGGTGCGTGTATCTGACACTGAACGCACTTCTTTACAAAACGATAGCAGTCTTGTTGCATGGTTCTCCAATAGTATCCTGCCCGAATGATTTGTTTAACAAGGGTTTGGTAGCCGACATGACCACCCATATACCTTCATGCACTTCTCGTATGATTTCTTTAGCTTCTTCTTCATCTAAGCACCTGAATACTCAGAACTGAACCCACGACGATAAAGAACATTGGCAAGGATAAAATAGCGGGCGGACATATGCCGAATTGCTTTTTGCTCCTTCTTTGATAGTTCTGGTGGAAGCTCACCAGTTTCAATAAAGTTTTTGATATCTTGATACCAAGGCTTCTTTTTCTGTTCCGCCTGGTTGACCTGCATTACCGGAACGAAGGCAGGTTGGTCAAGTCTACCGATTTCAAATGAGCGACAGGATTCTCCATTTCTGAAAGACATAATGGAGCCCAGGCTGGCCAAACCATCAGCTATTTGATTAAACTCTCTTTTGATATGGAAAAGCTGAAATTCATCAAAATTGTTGATAAGGGATAAAACGATCTTTTGGTAAGGGAGCAACTTCTGATCTTTTACCTGCCATTCAACTTTGACTTGGCTGACGACGAGCAATGAATCGCCGAAAGCATGTACCCTCTGAACATTGAAGTCTTGCAAAATTCTCATACCTTGTATTAAAGCTTCATACTCGGCCATATTATGGGTACACTGAAAATCCAGTTTCAGAGAAAAGGGGATCATCTCTTTCTCTGGTGTGATCAGCAAGATTCTGACTCCTATGCCGGCCATGTTCTTGGATCCGTCGAAAAATAGATTCCAAACTGGGGATTGTTGAACATTACAGATCTGCTCATCGGGAAAGCTATCCTCGATTCTAACATCTTCTGCTAAAGGAAAATCTACCAATTGGTCTGCAATTGCTTGACCTTTAATAGATTGCTGAGAAACATACCCCAGATCATACTGCATTAACAGGACTTGCCACTTAGCAATCCGTCCACTAAGAAATGGTTGTTCGAGAATATACTTGAGAGGATTAAGTTTTGAGAGAATCTTGACTTCTGATGCTAACAAGTAATGTCTCAGCTTCTGACACATCCATACCAGTGCTAGGCATGTCTTCTCTATTTGAGAATATTTCTTCTCGTAGTCAATGAAAGTCTTGCTTACATAGTAAATGGCATGTTCAACTGAACTGCCTTCTTCATATTGTGCCAAGAATCCGCCACAAGCGGCTTGGTTAACTGAAACGTATAGCAAGAGAGGCTTTCCCAATTCTGGTGGCTTTATAACGGGCGGATTAAGAAGATATTTCTTGATACGCTCAAACGATTGCTGACACTCTGGTCCCCATTCAAATTTCACTCCTTTTCTGAGTAGATGATTGAAAGGTTCACATCTCATGGCAAGGTTGGATATGAATCTCCGAATTGATTGCATACGTCCCTGAAGACTACCAATTCCTTAAGAGTAGTTGGAGGTGGCATGTCAATGATGGCCTTTGCTTTAGCGGGATCCATTTCTATCCCCTTTTTGCTGACCAAGAAGCCTAGCAATTTGCCTGATTCAACTCCGAAGATACACTTTTGAGGGTTGAGTCTTAGCTTATAAAGAATAAGCCGCTTGAAGACTTGACTTAAGGCATCGATATGGTATTCTTCCTCCTTGGATTTGACCAAGATGTCATCAACGTAAGCATCCATGGTCTTGTGTATCTGATCATGGAAAATGGCGGCCATTGCACGCTGATAGGTTGCCCCAGCATTTTTGAGCCCAAACGTCATGACTGTATAACAGAAAGTGCCCCATGCCGTAGTGAAGGATGTTTTGGATTGGTCACGAGCGGCTAACTTGATTTGATTATATCCAGAGTATTCGTCCATGAAGGAAAACATGGCATGCCCAGCCGTGCTATCAACTAGGAGGTCAATATTTGGGAGGGGATAGTCATCCTTCGGAGTAGCTTTATTGAGATCGCGAAAGTCGATACAAATTCGCACTTTGCCATTTTTCTTGGGAACTGCAACGATATTCGCCAACCAGTCCGGATAATCTATTGCTCGAATGAATCCTGCTTTAAGCAAGTCCTCAAGTCCTTCCTTGACCTGTTGCTCGATTTGATGATCCATTTTCCTTAACTTCTGTTTAATAGGTTTCGCATCAGGCTTCAGAACGAGTCGATGTTCCACCAATTTAGGATCTAAACCGGGCATATCTTCATAAGTCCATGCGAATACTTCTTGGTGCTGCTTGAGAAAGTCAATGAGCCTTTCCTTCTCATCTGTACTTAGGCTGGTGCCGATCTTGAGAATTTTCGGACTATCTTTTGTACCAATATTGATGTCCTCAGTCGGATCCTGGACTAGGGTCGATGGTTCATCTTGTTTCTGAATCGCTACAAATTCTGGCAACTCTGGAAGCGACGAATCGAATTCTGCCATTTCTTCTGACTGCTTTGTGACCTTACTGTCCCCTGTTCTTGCTCGGACCCGATATATCTTTGTCGGTTTCGATAGGATTGAAGGATTAATGACTAACCTTTTTATCGGTTGAGAAGACATTCTGAAATTTTGAAAAGGAATAGCTTTTAGAGAAAGCTCCTTTACTATGACATAATTTGTATGGGAATAAAAATAAGAACAAATGAATTTTGAAGACAAATTGCAGAGGAATAAGAGAAAGATGACATCCAGATAGACGAGAAACTTGATAACTTTATTGAAGACTTGAAATGAAATAAGGACATTTAAAATGAACTGAAATGGGACATTGTCCCTACAAACTGCAAAAAATCAAATGAATGAAATAGAAAAGACAGATGGTAGAAAATTTTTAATGGATCCCTTTAATGAAGACAGTATTTTTGTGGGATCTTTTGCCCGTGAATCCTAGTCCTGCCCTGCGCGGATGCTGATCAGGGATCACTGGCTCTAGCCGGCCATCTCCGTTCTTGCCCAATCCTTTGAAAGGCTGATAACCATGCTTCAGTAACAGGTCAAATCCTTTCTTGGTCCTAACAAACTGCGGGAAAAGAGGATGGTCCTTGAAAGTACTGTAATCGAGACGACCCCCAATCTAAAAGAAATGTGGTCCTTGCCATTGGACCATCGCTGCTGTGTGATTTGTCGCTGATGTTGCTCCTAACTTTAGCATTTCAAGGCTTTCACTGAGAACAATTTCTTCACTTTCCCTAATGCTAGGGATATCAGCAGTATAAGTTGGCCTAGGGATCATAGGCTGAGGTAGCCTCTCTTCAGGATCTTCCCCCAAAACAGTAGTTATCATGCCACCTTTAGACCACTAGATGCACTGATGCAGAGTGGATGGCACGACGTTGGCATTATGAATCCATGTTCTCCCCAGTAGAAGATTATACGTTGGTGGCACGTTGACGACATGGAAAAGCACTGTATGAACAGAGTAGTTGATAAATATTTCCAAGAAGATCTTTCCCTTTGCTGTCTGTCCATGATTATCAAACCCATAAATGGTGATCGGATCCGATGTATACTCTTCTTCTTTTATACCCAGAGCCTTGGCAGTCATTTCAGGACAAATGTTGAGGCTACTGCCTCCATCTACAAGCACGTGGGGTACAGTCATTCCCCGGGTTCGCACCACAATGTACAAGGCATTGTTATGAAATGCGTGAGGTTTTGGCAGATCCTCATCTGAGAAGGTTATGGGAGCATTGGTCATGGCCTGATTAACGATCTGAGCCATGTCTTCAGGTGTGGTGTCTGGCTTGACTTTGATCTTTCGCAGTAAATCGTCCAGAACTTGCTGATGCTTAGGAGAGGCACGTGCCAACTCAAGGATAGGGATATTAGAGAGGGCAGTGATTGGTCTTTACACCATGTCGACCTTTTCTTCTGGTTTTCTCCCTTTTTCCGAAGTAGATTTGACAAGGTTCTTGGGTAACCATGGCATTCTTTTGGCTACCTCTGGAGATATTCTAGCAGATTCTCTCGAAACTTTCAGCTTACTGAATGCTGAAACGAGGTCCATCTTTTGAGAACTGGAGGCCTTATGCAATACTAATACCTGATGCTGCACATTGATATCACTGCTAGAGCATGGTGGGATATGATCTTGTGGCTGAAAGGGATGATCATATATCATTGCTGTTGAGTGCTGCAAGAAAGGCTGTTTTAGAATCTCCATTTTCTCATCTTCAGCCCCTTCTACTAACAGATTTTTGTCAATATAATCTTGTATGATGTTTTTGAGAACGAAACAGTTCTCGGTATCATGTCCCACAGTTCGGTGGAACTTGCAGAATCTGTCCTTCATTTTTCCCATAACCACTGGCGGGTCAGCTACCCTTGGAAGCTTAATCATATCACTGCCGAGCATATATTCTAATACTGTCTCGAGGGACTGGTCTAGAGGAGTAAACTTGCAGTTATAACTCCATCCTTCCCGCTTTGGCTTTTCTTGTGGTCTTGATCTTTGTTCGAGGGTTTGCTGTGGCTGCTTATCGTATTGAATAATCGACTTGCCTTTCTGATCACTTTTGTTGGGATTTGACCCTCCTGAAGCATAACTATGATTTTTTCCATTTCCTTTGTTCTGATTCTTACTGTTATTGGCAGAGTAGGTAAAATGGGCTTTCTTCTTTGATTCTTGTTGACTGTTATTCTTTGTAAACATAAAACCTTCATAAGACCCGTTCTCCATACTCAACTCGAGCCATTCGGCTCGTTCTGTTAGTTCTATGAAGCTCTTCGATGTAGATGTAGAAATTAGTCCCCTCAGGGGTTGCGAGAAGTTGCTCAGGATCAAAGATAGTGCGTGTCTTTCTGCTATTGGCTCGCACATCTTATTGCAAGCGGATCTCCATCTATGAATAAAATCCCTGGCCTTCTCGTTTTCCTTCTGCCTCAGACTGCAGAGATGACTGAGAGTCGGGAGTGCTTCAGCGTTGAATAGAAAGCGCTCAATAAATAAATTGACCACTTTGTCGAATTCTTTCAGTTCTATCGGATTAATGTGCTCTGAGTACCACTTTGTTGCGACACCTTCCAAACTGCGAGGGAAGCAGAGAAATAAGGCACGATTGTTCCTCTTGAACCTGGAACATTCTGCGAAGAATAGGGCGAGATGTGCTTTTGGGTCACCCGAACCATCAAACTTGATAAATTTCTTGGGAAGATTATCAAGACCATCATCCCCATCCAGTCCATCATAGAAGTCTTCACTTGTAAAGACTCTTTTGCCCTTGTCACGAGCTTGAAGATCCTTAACCATCTTCATCACATCTTTCAGTTGTGACTGCGTAGGGTCGTCAACAGACTGATTCTTGAATTTGTAGGCCGACCCCTGCCCCTGAGTCGACCTTTTGAATTCTTGCTTGTTTTCATACTCTTTGTCAGTATCATCTGCTGATTCTGACTCATCAGACATTTCCTCATGACGATTCTGCTTTTTACTGATCTTCACATTCTTGACGGCATGACCCTTATCTTTCTGCTTAGTCTGAATTTGCTCAGTACTGGCCTCAGCTTGTTCTGCTAGCATCTTGGTCATCATCTTTTTTAACATGACATACATTTGGGGATCGATGCCATCATCCGCCTGCTGAACCTGACTCTGGACTGATCGAGGTGAGTCCATCTCTTCTTCTGAAGCTACTGAGTACGCGACGCCTTCAACTGATGCGGCTTTCTTTCTGGATCTTGTATCAACCATCGGGTATCGCAAATGTTCTCTTGGATATTACTGATGCTCTCTGCAGGGCAGAACTGATGATTAGGCTTCTGAAGGAAATTTGGTTTGGAGGAAAATATTTGTTGAGAATTTTGGTAGACAATTGAAATAATATCCCATTACTAGGGATTGAGTCGTCGCTGGGATTACGACAATTGCGTTGCTATTCTTTGCAAGATAAGCAACTGAAAATATGTCTTGTTACCTAGGCGAGGTCGTCAAACCAATGTAAAATAAAGGAATTTTTATTGAGAGGAAAAACATGATTTTATCAATAATACACTTGACAGAGGGGAGGGGGACAGACAATTTTCCACCACTCTAGATAATCAGAAGATACACGAGGACCAGGAAAAATAGTAAGACTGACAAAGGAATCCCAGCCATGTCTGGCAGAATGGTATGCTCCGGACCACTGATCTGATGCGAGATCGAATTCTGGCAGAACCCCGACTAGTGGACGAATCTCTACGCGCTTCTGCCTCTGAGAGAATTGCCTGACACACCGCTCTGGATGATAATATGCGCAGAAGAACGGGCCCAGTAGCCTGAATCGCTTGTCGTATGCATAAGTATATCTGGGAGGTGATTCCTGGCGATCAAAGTAGTCCCATATGACCTCTTCCTCCTGAAGGTTGTCGATCAAGAACCGGTATCGCGCAACTGGAAGAAGCTTTTACCATTGTATCTGAAGGAACTGGCTCGGTCTGGCACATGCCGGAGGAACCAAGACTGCAAGGCATAGGTGCATCCTTCGACTAGGATCGATTCTCCGAGTGCGAAACGAGTCAACCCTCGGTATAGAAAGGCGAGTGCGGCCATGGTCTGTCGACTTCCCCATCTCCTTAGAAGCTGAACTATTCTGATATCCATGTAATTTCGTCCGTCGGGAAAGAAAGCCAATCCCACCGTGCATAGAACCATCGCATGCTGAATTCTCTCTCGAGCTGTCCTAGACAACGAACTGACTTCCACAAATGTCCCATGCTGTCTGTAGATTTCGAGCAGATCCACATATTCATTTCCATCTTCTTCAATCAGAGGCCAAGACTTGCGTCCTGTCATGCGGGCTAAGGCATCCTTAGGGTCCAGACCCTTAACATTAATCAGAAACTGTTTCTCCAATGGATCTCCAGGCTGACCGGCTGGCTCGGGCAATCCCATGATCTCTGAAAATTCATCCATCAGCACTGTCATCTCGCCCCACGGGAACCAGAAGGTAGAAGTGCTCGGATTCCACCGCTCTGCTAGTGCATGGATCAAGTTGCTGTTGACTGTCTGCTTTCCCACTGCGGACGCCTGTTCTAATCCACACTCGTCCAGATGGTCCGGAAACATACGAGAGAAGTTCTTGAACCATGAATAATACCACCGGGGAAAGAAGGATCCGGTGCTGAGGAGTCGATGTTCGGGAAGACGTTGTTGCACCTCGTAGGAGATGTGACCATCAGGGAAGACTGAATCAAGCTGACTGGATGCCATCGGACTGGAAGACATGAAAATTGGAATAAGATTTGAGAAAAATACAGGAATTTTGAGAAAAATGCAGGCAGGATAAAAATAAAGCAGGAAATTCGAGATCCAGAAGACAGGAAAGATGGGAAATCACCTGGAGTTTTTAAGAAAATGGAGGAATTTTATGAAAATCGTCCAGGGTTTAATGAAATATAAGGAAGTACTTTATAAAATGAAGTGTTTTAAAAATCGTCCAGGATTTAAAACATAGACAGTACATGGACATGGACTGGGGAATTTTGAAAAATCATCCAGTATTTTTAGAAAATATGACTATAACATATTCAATCACATTATGCACAAACAAGTATGCACATACAGCATTCCCTAAAAGCTGACTTTAGATGCACAAATTTTGAAATGGCTGTGGGACCTTAATCCTAACTCTAAGGTTCAGATCATCTGTATCCAATCCAGTTATGCCTATATACTCAAGCCAAGGCTCAATGTACGTGGCATAAAATCAATTTCTCCGGTTCTAGGTTCAAGTTTTCCAACATCCTTGAGCACCTGCCGATATACGTTGGACTATGGCCCTTGGTACGTGGCAGGGGGGTTTTCACCCAAATAAGTGGCCCAGTTGTGAAGCTCTATCCCGAACTATGGTTCTGGAAGAGAGCCCAGCAACGTGAAGACCGGGACAATATAGGTGGGGTGATTTTTGAAAAACATGAGCACATGCAATCAAATAGAAGGCTCTAAGTCCTAAAGAGATAGATTTTTTAAATATTTGAAGAAGCAAGCATTGTTTTCATACAATTCCTAAATTGAGGAGTGTTGTATTAGACCTAAGTCTATGTGAGCATGAATAATTCTCCTCAATATGGTCCTACCAAACCATACCTAGTCTATATGCATTCCATGTCAGCTGGGTTCAAGTCTAGGCTCCTAGGTTCACATGATAGCATAAATTAAAAGCTGACATTCCATGGAAATCGATTTTGACAATTTGAACTAAGTAGAGCATTAGATTGATCAGGCAAAGACAGGTCCCATCACGGTCGCCAAACCTGTTATCATCGCAAAATTTTACTTTTGCAAATCAAACTAACCTTTGAAAAAGATTTTTGAAAATAACTCGCCTCCGTTTTTAAAATGCGGGAAAATTCCGTAGAATGGGACTCGCCTGTCGGTACAAGATTCAACCGTTCCTGCCACCTTTAACAGGGGTAATTGAACCAAGGATCAATCTTATGCTCTACTCTATTCAACTTGTCTAAATCATATTCTAATTTCTAAATGCACATAGAATCAGGCATGTGCTATGAATTTTCAGAAAATGCACATTTTGAAACCATGATGTTTGCTTTGAATGATTGAAATATTTAGAATAGGTATCACATGGAAAATCGTGAATTGGTATTTGAAATATACTTCTGAGAGAAATAAAAATCGATTTTGAGAAATCCTTGACATTTGGTGAAATCGACTCTAAGAGACTTGATTTCTCTGAATTTAAAACTTTGAAATTGAAATTCTAACTTAGAAAATTTGAATTTGGAACTTGGGAAATACTTGAAATATCCTTTGAAATTCAATGTCTTTGGGAAAATCGATTTTGCTATAAGACTTAGGAGATTTTGAGGAATTCAATTTCCTTGACTTGGATTTTGAATTGGAGTAGACAAATGCATGAAATGAATGAATATGGATTTAAGGAATTGAGAAATACTTTTTGTATTTTTGAGAAATGCAGTGCATTTTGAAGTTAGCCTAAGAGTGTAGGCTGAATGTGGCTAATGTGAAGATTATAAATCTGAGTATCATTCGTATTCTGACTATGGCCATAAATACAAATTCCACCAAGTTTATAAACTTCATAGAAACTAGTGCATGTTCCATTCGTGTAGACCATGGTGAATTTGTAAAAATATGCATGAATCATCATCCATCACACATTAAAATTATAAAAATAAGCTATATGCAATGCAACCTAAGCTAAGCAGGAAATGTAAATTCTTATTCCAAAGTTTAATTACAAATTACATCACTATTGAAATTTAAATATATGAAAAATAAAGTCTTCAATGTACCTGCAAAACTAGAAAACTTGTTAATGAATATATGTTGGCTTTTCTAGATTTATCCAACAATATCAAGAAATTGTTGGATTTTGCTAGATGTAAGCCTTTTCCATGATTCCCTTAAATCAAAGTTGATAAAGTATGAAATAAAATTGAATAAATATGAATATAAGATATGGAATTTCGAAATTGGGGTCCAAATGACCAAAATACCCCTAATAACAAGACTATGGCCTTGAAATTAGGGTTTTTAGAAAGATATTTTGATAAAATGCAAGTTTTGAAATTTGAATGGAATAAACTCAAACCAAATATGCTATGACATGATTAAAAATATGAAATTAGGGTTAGGGATTTCGAAATTTAGGTCAAATGACCAAATTGCCCCCGATAGCAAGACTATGGCCTTGAAATCAGGGTTTTTAAAAAGAGATCTTCGTAAAAATTTAGGTTTTATGCACTAAATGAAATCAAATGAGCACAAAATTAAACCTAAAGCATCCTAATATGATTATGAACATGATAAAACCCTAAAACCATATGCTTATGCACGAAAATCCAATAATATCACAAATTTTGTGATTTTTGCAGTGTTTTTGGATCTTTCAGGAACCCGGTTTTGCAATTTGCTTAATTCAGCCATCAAATGGATTTCAAAATCCATAAAAATTGGTACCTGCACTTTTTATAACCCTAATATCGAATTGGAATTATAAAAATAATTTTTTGACATTAAATTAATCCGAAAATTGCATTAAACCCTAAAATATGCTATTTTTGACCTAATTCACCAACCAGTTTCAATCCAAGAACTGAACCAGGGATCAAATCTCCATGGAAATTTATTTAATTTTACAAAGACTAACTAGGAAGGAAAACAAAGATTTCCCAATTTACAGATCGGAAAAAGCATTTCCGGTTAGGGAGAAACCCTTCCGGCAATCTGAGCTAAAATATATCACTCTTAACAGGGATTAAAACAGCTATTCCAGATTGAAAATACAGACATAAATAGCAATTCTAAACAAAAATATCTGAAATTTTAGTGGTGAATAGTAGACAGAAAAATAACAATACGCACTTTTTACAGATCTATAATCGAATCTGTGGTTTGGGATTTATGACTAACACAAGTTTGATTAGGGTTTTGGTAAACCCTAACGAGTTTTAAATTTAAAAACAGATTCTCTGAAAGGGGACAAATACTAAACAGTGATCAAAAAATCCGAAAATTTCACAGCAGACAGATCTACTCAATGTGAATCCATAGAACTTTACAGATCTAAAATCGGATATAAGATGAGAGAAATATCATCACAGCAAGTTACCTTCTTGATTTTAACCACGATTTTAAAGCTTTAAAAAACCGATTTGATGTCTGATTTTTTTGACAGGGTTCCCGAGATCCAAAACCTCTGATTTTTCTACAGTAACTTAATAACTCATGCATGCACCACATATAAAAAAATCAGAAATAAAAAATGAGTTCTTCAATCCGAAATAACATCATCTTTACTGTTCTAAACCTAGAACACACAGAAATTTAAGAAACTTGAAAAACCATGCATTAACTAATGTAAATAAATAAAATAAACCATAAAACAGTAAATAAAACTTATTTCTATGCTATAGAACGTAAAACAAACATGAATAAACCATGAAAATAAATTAAAAACAGGGAATCAGTGGCTGGAATTTGATATCACCTTTAAAACATAGATTTAACCCATTAAAAAGGGTAAATCATATATTTTATTGGTTAATAATGCAAAGAATCATGTTAAAATCAATTCTAATGGATTAAAATCTCTGTAAATTATCCAAAACAGGGTTAGATCACCTTCTTGGATTGTTCTTGCTGGTTCTTGAGGTGAAACCATGGTTGATCTTCCATAAGGAGGGGTGTCCAAGCCTAAATCTAGGTTTAAAGCATTAAAAAGCATTAAATAAAATAAGAAAAGTGAAGAAGTTCATACCTTGGAGTTGCAGCAATGGAGGAAGGGCTGGAGAGGAGAGAGAAGCTCCAAGAATCCAATAAGAGAGAGATGGGAAAATCGACCCCCCTTATGCCTCTATTTATAATAAAAAAATTAGGTTTAAAAGTTGACAATTTTGAAAATTTTGGACTCTAAAGGGGGGCGATTTTGGGGTGGAGTTACCTAACTACCCCTAGTGTAAATTATCCTAAATAGTTCCTAATTAACCCCTAGCTAAACCTAAGAATCCCCCAAATGTGATGCCACTTGGCATTCTCTCACATTGGGTTTTTAAAACACTTTTAAAAACCTTTAAAAACACTAGTTTTAAAAACTAACTTTCAAAAATGAGTTTTTCAAAATGGTTTTGACTCTTCTAAACCTCTAACACTAACCAAGACATCAACTAACCCTAGTCTAGCCCTGACTTACTCGAATATGGCGCCACCCCGGGTGGGCCCTACTTGAGTTTTTCAAAAAGCGATTTTAAAACTTGAAATTGAAGGAGTTTTCAAAAGATTTTCAAAAGTAAACTTAAAATTAGGATTTTTGAAATGGCATAAGGTCCTAACTGAGTTAGAATTCCTCTGGATATGGTGCCAACTGAGTGGGCCCACATCGAATTTTGAATATTTTTGAAATAAACACTGAAAATGGCTTTGAAAAGGGGTTAAAATCAGTATTTGAAATTCAAGATCTTTGAAAATAGGGTGTCAAGCGAACTAGAACTCCGGGTTAGAGTCCTGAACTCTTAGGACTCTGAGATTTTAGATTTTAAAAGCCAAATGAAAGAATTTTCAAAATATTTTATCAAGAAATGATGAAATAAGTCAGAAAACACAGTCAGGGTTAGACTCCCAACTCTGCCGAACTCTAAAATAGAGTCCTGAACTAACTGGACTCTGTGAAATGACCTAAATTTCAAAAACAAACGAAAAAGATTGAGAATGGAAGTAAAACAGACTTAAAAACCAGACTTCTGACCAGATTAGGACTCTGAGACAGAGTCCTGATCGGACTGAAACTTTTAAAAATTTGAGAAATTCGATGAATAGAGGCATTCAGAAGCGACACCATCTAAATGGGTCTCATCTGTGAATTGAAATCGATTAAAGTTTGAATTTGAAAGGAATCCAGATTGTTTTCTGAGAAAATATTTCGAAATACAAAGTCCTGGGGTTGGAAAATGACAGAGTATTGAATAAAAACCCAGGTTTTGAAATTGATTTTGAAATAAAGCTTTAAAATTCAAATCTGTATTGAATGTTTTAAAATAGGAGTGCTGGATCTCGAAAAGGAGATGCAATGTCATACAATGCTATGCAGAATACGTGCAATGACATGCAATGATCTGTGATGACTTATGAAATGGACAAACACTGGATGAAGGTAAAAATTTGGTGTGTTTACAGATGCCCCTCTTTGCTGCTAAGCCGGTTGAAAGCCGAGCTTAGTGGCAAAGAAAACATACCAAATTTGGACTATAAAAATGCCCCAGTTAGATGAATCTGAATGGGTATGAAAGAATTAGTTCAAAGGATGATGATAGATATGAAATGAAGAATAAGGAGAAAATTTTACTTCGAAAAGAAGTGAGATTCAGGTTTTGCCCTTAACCTGGATGGGACAGGAAATACCTCGTATGGAACGAGGCTCAGGCTTAACCCTTAACCTGAAAGGGGACGATAAATGAAATACCTCATCAAAATGAGGCTCACGTTTAACCCCTTGACCTGAAAGGGGACGATACCTCATGGAAAAACGAGGCTCAGGCTTAACCCTTAACCTGAAAGGGGACGATACCTCGTGGAAAAACGAGGCTCAGGCTTAACCCTTAACCTGAAAGGGGACGATACCTCGTGGAAAAACGAGGCTCAGGCTTAACCCTTAACCTGAAAGGGGACGATACCTCGCGGAAAAACGAGGCTCAGGCTTAACCCTTAACCTGAAAGGGGACGATATACGAAATCCTCAAATGAAGAAACCATGATGGGACCTTCGAATTCTGCACAATAAATCCGAGAGGGGTTTGCAAAAGGAAGAAAGGGGGTTCCCTAAAGCTTGAAAAGGGATTGATCTTGGACGTCTCATTGCTAAGACTGAATGGCTTTTAAGACAGATGACCTTTTTCGGAAAATTCAGGTTTAACCCTTAACCTGAACGGGAACTGTCTATGGTGGGACAGTGGGGAGCACAGGGAAGTGTGCGAATCTGAGAGCCCAGGCACTCAGATCAAAACAAGAAGGGAAGGATCTTGGACAACTCCCATCATCCGATCCTAAAAGGGATAACAACAACGCCTGGATACATCAAAATAAACATCAAGTTCTCACTTCATGTCCGGATAACTTAAAAAGATTGCCAATAAGATAAAAATTTGTAGTTAATTCAAGAATGATAAGCACATATATATAAGAAAAATATTCCCTCTTTTCTATCTGAAGTATTACCTTCGACTGGGCTTAACTCCGTAGAATCAAGATTCAAATTCAAATTACTTGCAATTGACTTTCCTTCAAGGAGGCTATCAATTTCATTGATATGGACGGAAAAGAATGTATTCTTGATATTGCGAGAGCTATTAGCGAAAGGATATTGATAAAAGAATTTCACAAAATTAAAGAAGATTCTTGATAGATTCGGCAGTCTGATATCCTGGGATTCTTTTCTCATGATGATCTTTCTGCACTCTTTTTTGACAGAATTGGAGCTCTCTTGGATTTTTCGGGAATTACATCATCCTTCATTTTGGAGTTGTCCTGGCTTTTCTCTCTTTATTTTTTTTTGGAAGGGTACGTCACAAACTCCTTCATCTCAGAGATGTTCCGATCCTTCTTTTCTCTCAGGGATTATATTGACGGTTATTGGCTCATTGGTTAGGAATCTCTTGATGATAACAGAAATTAAATACCTTTTAGGGATTGTCGAGAGGTCCATCACACTCGCCTTCATCTGGACGGTGATCTGGACTTTCCCTGGAAGGATCTGTCACAAACTCTGTCATCTTGGAGATGATCCAAATCTTCTTTGGCCCCGGGGGTCGACTCGTCTAATTCACCTTCATCTTGACGACAGTTGAGAGATCCCTTTTGCAGATATTTAATTGCAGCTTAGGTGATTGAGGGGACATGGAGATTGAGTGGATTTTTCTGTATCACCCAAGATATTTCGACTGCTTATTTTCCAAGAATGATCTTGAAAAATATGCCATTGACTGTGATCAATATCAATCACTTCTGGCTTTGCAACAACATTGAATTTTCTTTGCTGGCCATATCGCGGATTTATTCTTCATCCTTTTGGTTGGCCAACAGAAAGATTTTGAATTTTGAATCCTTTTTCGCAAAAGCTTTGTCACTTCGGAAGTAATACTGAAGGTATTCTGAGGTACAATTTTATGCGATAAAGATTTTGGAATCAACAACTATTTTTTTTTATGGCAAATTGGCAAAATATTCTTGGAATCCTTGGTGAAGGAAATCATTTGAGATCTATATGACACATCCGTGGCTAGATTCTCCTCTCCTTTCCCCAAAGGAGAGACTCAGGCTTGACCCTTACCTGAACGGGTAACAAAAGATACTTCTCTCTTCCCTGAAGAGGAGGTGTTTGCAAAATGAACTTTCGAAGAGAAATAGAGTTTTCGTCAAAACTCCCTATTTCTAGGCTTCTCTTATGGAAAGGGGGCCGCTAACAGAGATTGAAAGGATATCATAGAGGAACGAGTCCATCACACTCTCCCTGGAAAAAGGGTCCTCGACGACGGGGGTGGCCTAACAAAAGACATTTAGGGTTACAAGGAGGACGAGCTTCCGTCGAAACTCTCCCTAGAAAAAGGGTTCCTTGTGTGACAATAAAGATTATTTTGCAAATTGTTCATGAATCACGAGTCCCTTCAAACTCTCCCTAGAAAAAGGGGTTCAACGAACGAACAATAAAGACATGCGAAAAGAAACGAGCTCCCTCGAACTCTCCCTGGAAAAAGGGTCCCTCGCAAGAGAGATACTTGGCGATTGATTTTGATAGCTTTTCATAACTCAAAGAACTGCTTGATAACACGAATGACTAGAGGTCTAGACAAAATCGGCAACCCGAATGTCAGATTAACAGAATGGAACGACCCAAGAGTCTGATACAGATTGTTTGGTTCGCAGGTCTAAAGATTGAGCCTGAACCTCAATGTGAGAGTTATGTTGCGACCAGTATGAAGACCGAACTTTTGCAAAGTACCAATACGAACACTGTATTTTAAAAGATTACCAGTACGAGCACTATATTTTAAAAGATTACCAGTACGAGCACTGGATTTTTAAAGGATACCAGTACGAGCACTGGACTTTAAAAGGCTACCAGTACGAGCACTGAATTTTAAAAAGTTATCAGTACGAGCACTGAATTTTAAAAGATTACCGGTACGAGCACTGGGTTTTCAAAAGATTACCAGTACGAGCACTGGTTTTTAAAAGATTACCAGTACGAGCACTGGGTTTTCAAAAGATTACCAGTACGAGCACTGGTTTTTAAAAGATTACCAGTACGAGCACTGGGTTTTCAAAAGATTACCAGTACGAGCACTGGGTTTTCAAAAGATTACCAGTACGAGCACTGGTTTTTAAAAGATTACCAGTACGAGCACTGGGTTTTGAAGGGTCATCAATTGGCAATGACTTGGACGACTTGCTGGGGTCTCAGGATTTATCCCTTATCCTGAATGGGAAATTCAATGTAACTGAATGCGTGCAAATGCAAATGGATGCAACTGAGTGCACATGCGTGCAAAATGAGAGATTTATTAGATCCTGCCTGCACACAAATTGTTTTGGATAAAAGGCAACTTTAACAAGAATGCCCCAGTATATTCTGGGGAAGAGGGATATTTTGACCAAAGAATAATTGATCATTTATTGAGGAGAATTTTTGAAGAATACAAAAGATAGGATAGAGATTTTCTAGGTATAGAATTTCTTCAGATGTCGAGCATTAATGGGGTCGGATAGTTCTACCCTGTCTGCATTAATCAGATGATATGAATTACGGGGCAAAGCTTCTTTCACCACGTAGGGACCTTCCGAGTTTGGTGACCATTTGCCACGTGGACGATGCTTGAGATGAGCCGTTGATCTAAGGACCAAGTCATTAACTTGGAATCTCCTTTCGATGACTGACTTGGCATATTGCCTTGCTATCCTCTGATGATAAGACTGAGCGTGTTCTGCTGCTTTGAGTCTTTTTTTATCAAGTAATTCTAACTGTACCAATCTCTGTTGCTGATACTGATCGAGTGGTAGCTCTAAAAGAGATACGAACTTAAGGGCGGGTTTCTGAACATGAAGAGGTAACACCACCTCAATCCCATAAACAAGTTCTAAAGGAGTCGCATTGGTTGGGGTTCGAATGTTAGTTCGATATGCCCAAAGTGCATCATGAATTTTCTCGTGCCAATCACGACCCGTCTCAACGGTTCTTTCCAAGATGCGAATCAAACTCTTGTTGGTTGCTTCTGCCTGACCATTTCCTTGTGGATAATAAGGAGCTGAAAAATGATGATGAATTCTGAATTTTGAACAAAAGATCTTCATTCTCTCATTTTTGAAATGAGTACCATTATCTGACACGATGTCGTGCGGTATACCGAAACGACAAAGAATGTTCTTCTGAATGAACGAGACTACATGTCGACCCTCCACCGTACGCAGAGTGACGGCTTCAACCCATTTGGTGAAATACTCTGTTGCGGCAAGGAAATATTTATGACCATTAGAAGCTGAAGGAGAGATGGGTCCTACGACGTCGAAGGCCCACATAGAAAATGGCCATGGAGACACGACTGATTGCAAGTACGTGGCTGGCGCATGAATGGAAGGTGCGTGTATCTGACACTGAACGCACTTCTTCACAAAACGATAGCAGTCTTGCTGCATGGTTCTCCAATAGTATCCTGCCTGAATGATTTGTTTAACAAGGGTTTGGTAGCCGACATGACCACCGCAAATACCTTCATCCGCTTCTCGTATGATTTCTTTAGCTTCTTCTTCGTCTAAGCACCTGGAATACTCAGAACTGAACCCACGACGATAAAGAACATTGGCAAGGATAAAATAGCGGGCGGACATATGCCGAATTGCTTTTTGCTCCTTCTTTGATAGTTCTGGTGGAAGCTCACCAGTTTCAATAAAGTTTTTGATATCTTGATACCAAGGCTTCTTTTTCTGTTCCGCCTGGTTGACTTGCATTACCGGAACGAAGGCAGGTTGGTCAAGTCTACCGATTTCAAATGAGCGTCAGGATTCTCCATTTCTAAAAGACATAATGGAGCCCAGGCTGGCCAAACCATCAGCTATTTGATTAAACTCTCTTTTGATATAGAAAAGCTGAAATTCATCGAAATTGTTGATAAGGGATAAAACGATCTTTTGGTAAGGGAGCAGCTTCTGATCTTTTACCTGCCATTCAGCTTTGACTTGGCTGACGACGAGCAATGAATCGCCGAAAGCGTGTACCCTCTGATCATTGAAGTCTTGCAAAATTCTCATACCTTGTATTAAAGCTTCATACTCGGCCATATTATGGGTACACTGAAAATCCAGTTTCAGAGAAAAGGGGATCATCTCTTTCTCTGGTGTGATCAGCAAGATTCTGACTCCTATGCCGGCCATGTTCTTGGATCCGTCGAAAAACAGATTCCAAACTGGGGATTGTTGAACATTACAGATCCGCTCATCGGGAAAGCTATCCTCGATTCTAACATCTTCTGCTAAAGGAAAATCTGCCAATTGGTCTGCAATTGCTTGACCTTTGATAGATTGCTGAGAAACATACCCCAGATCATACTGCATTAACAGGACTTGCCACTTAGCAATCCGTCCACTAAGAAATGGTTGTTCGAGAATATACTTGAGAGGATTAAGTTTTGAGAGAATCTTGACTTCTGATGCTAACAAGTAATGTCTCAGCTTCTGACACATCTATACCAGTGCTAGGCATGTCTTCTCTATTTGAGAATATTTCTTCTCGTAGTCAATGAAAGTCTTGCTTACATAGTAAATGGCATGTTCAACCGAACTGCCTTCTTCATATTGTGCCAAGAATCCGCCACAAGCGGCTTGGTTAACTGAAACGTATAGCAAGAGAGGCTTTCCCAATTCTGGTGGCTTTAGAACGGGCGGATTAAGAAGATATTTCTTGATACGCTCAAACGATTGCTGACACTCTGGTCCCCATTCAAATTTCACTCCTTTTCTGAGTAGATGATTGAAAGGTTCACATCTCATGGCAAGGTTGGATATGAATCTCCGAATTGATTGCATACGTCCCTGAAGACTACGCAATTCCTTAAGAGTAGTTGGAGGTGGCATGTCAATGATGCCTTTGCTTTAGCGGGATCCATTTCTATCCCCTTTTTGCTGACCAAGAAGCCTAGCAATTTGCCTGATTCAACTCCGAAGACACACTTCTGAGGGTTGAGTCTTAGCTTATAAAGAATAAGCCGCTTGAAGACTTGACTTAAGGCATCGATATGGTCTTCTTCCTCCTTGGATTTGACCAAGATGTCATCAACGTATGCATCCATGGTCTTGTGCATCTGATCATGGAAAATGGCAGCCATTGCACGCTGATAGGTTGCCCCAGCATTTTTGAGCCCAAACGGCATGACTGTATAACAGAAAGTGCCCCATGGCGTAGTGAAGGATGTTTTGGATTGGTCACGAGCGACTAACTTGATTTGATTATATCCGGAGTATCCGTCCATGAAGGAAAACATGGCATGCCCAGCCGTGCTATCAACTAGGAGGTCAATATTTAGGAGGGGATAGTCATCCTTCGGAGTAGCTTTATTGAGATCGCGAAAGTCGATACAAATTCGCACTTTGCCATTTTTCTTGGGAACTGCAACGATATTCGCCAACCAGTCCGGATAATCTATTGCTCGAATGAATCCTGCTTTAAGCAAGTCCTCAAGTCCTTCCTTGACCTGTTGCTCGATTCGAGGATCCATTTTCCTTAACTTCTGTTTAATAGGTTTCGCATCAGGCTTCAGAACGAGTCGATGTTCCACCAATTTAGGATCTAAACCGGGCATATCTTCATAAGTCCATGCGAATACTTCTTGGTGCTGCTTGAGAAAGTCAATGAGCCTTTTCTTCTCATCAGTACTTAGGCTGGTGTCGATCTTGAGAATTTTCGGACTATCTTCTGAACCAATATTGATGTCCTCAGTCGGATCCTGGACTAGGGTCGATGGTTCATCTTGTTTCTGAATCGCTGCAAATTCTGGCAACTCTGGAAGCGACGAATCGAATTATGCCATTTCTTCTGACTGCCTTGTGACCTTACTGTCCCCTGTTCTTGCTCGGACCCGATATATCTTTGCCGGTTTCGATAGGATTGAAGGATTAATGACTAACCTTTTTATCGGTTGAGAAGACATTCTGAAATTTTGAAAAGGAATAGCTTTTAGAGACATCCAGATAGACGAGAAACTTGATAACTTTATTGAAGACTTGAAATGAAATAAGGACACTTAAAATGAACTGAAATGGGACATTGTTCCTACAAACTGCAAAAATCAAATGAATGAAATAGAAAAGACAGATGGTAGAAAATTTTTAATGGATCCCTTTAATGAAGACAGTATTTTTGTGGGATCTTTTGCCCGTGAATCCTAGTCCTGCCCTGCGCGGATGCTGATCAGGGATCACTGGCTCTAGCCGGCCATCTCCGTTCTTACACAATCCTTTGAAATGCTGATAACCATGCTTCAGTAACAGGTCAAATCCTTTCTTGGTCCTAACAAACTGCGGGAAAAGAGGATGGTCCTTGAAAGTGCTGTAATCGAGACGACCCCCAATCTTAAAGAAATGTGGTCCTTGCCATTGGACCATCGCTGCTGTGTCATTTGTCTCTGATGTTGCTCCTAACTTTAGCATTTCAAGGCTTTCACTGAGAACAATTTCTTCACTTTCCCTAATGCTAGGGATATCAGCAGTATAAGTTGGCCTAGGGATCATAGGCTGAGGTAGCCTCTCTTCAGGATCTTGCCCCAAAACAGTAGTTATCATGCCACCTTTAGACCACTTGATGCACTGATGCAGAGTGGATGGCACAGCGTTGGCATTATGAATCCATGTTCTTCCCAGTAGAAGATTATACGTTGGCGGCGTTAACGACATGGAAAAGCACTGTATGAACAGAGTAGTTGATAAATATTTTCAAGAAGATCTTTCCCTTTGCTGTCTGTCCATGATTATCAAACCCATAAATGGTGATCGGATCTGGTGTATACTCTTATTCTTTTATACCCAGAGCCTTGGCAGTCATCTCAGGACAAATGTTGAGGCTACTGCCTCCATCTACAAGCACGTGGGGCACAGTCATTCCCCGGGTTCGCACCACAATGTACAAGGCATTGTTATGAAATGCGTGAGGTTTTGGCAGATCCTCATCTGTGAAGGTTATGGGAGCATTGGTCATGGCTTGATTAACGATCTGAGCCATGTCTTCAGGTGTGGTGTCTGGCTTGACTTTGATCTTTCGCAGTAAATCGTCCAGAACTTGCTAATGCTTAGGAGAGGCACGTGCCAACTCAAGGATAGGGATATTAGAGAGGGCAGTGATTGGTCTTTGCACCGTGTCGACCTTTTCTTCTGGTTTTCTCCCTTTTTCCGAAGTAGATTTGACAAGGTTCTTGGGTAACCATGGCATTCTTTTGGCTACCTCTGGAGATATTCTAGCGGGTTCTCTCGAAACTTTCAGCTTACTGAATGCTGAAACGAGGTCCATCTTTTGAGAACTGGACTGGGCCTTATGCAATACTAATACCTGATGCTACACATTGATATCACTGCTAGGGCATGGTCGGATATGCTCTGGTGGCTGAAAGGGATGATCAGATATCATTGTTGTTGAGTGCTGCAAGAAAGGCTATTTTAGAATCTCCAATTTTTCATCTTCAGCCCCTTCTACTAACAGATTTTTGTCAATATAATCTTGTATGATGTTTTTGAGAACAAAACAGTTCTCGGTATCATGTCCCACAGTTCGGTGGAACTTGCAGAATCTGTCCTTCATTTTTCCCATAACCACTGGCGGGTCAGCTACCCTTGGAAGCTTAATCATATCACTGCCGAGCATATATTCTAATACTGTCTCGAGGGACTGGTCTAGAGGAGTAAACTTGCGGTTATAACTCCATCCTTCCCGCTTCGGCTTTTCGTGTGGCCTTGATCTTTGTTCGAGGGTTTGCTGTGGCTGCTTATCATATTGAATAATCGACTTGCCTTTCTGATCACTTTTGTTGGGATTCGACCCTCCTGAAGCATAACTATGATTTTTTCCATTTCCTTTGTTCTGATTCTTACTGTTATTGGCAGAGTAGGTAAAATGGGCTTTCTTCTTTGATTCTTGTTGACTGTTATTCTTTGTAAACATAAAACCTTCATAAGACCCGTTCTCCATACTCAACTCGAGCCATTCGGCTCGTTCTGTTAGTTCTATGAAGCTCTTCGATGGAGATGTAGAAATTAGTCCCCTCAGGGGTTGCGAGAAGTTCCTCAGGATCAAAGATAGTGCGTGTCTTTCTGCTATTGGCTCGCACATCTTATTGCAAGCGGTCTCCATCTATGAATAAAATCCCTGGCCTTCTCGTTTTCCTTCTGCCTCAGACTGCAGAGATGACTGAGAGTCGGGAGTGCTTCAGCGTTGAATAGAAAGCGCTCAATAAATAAATTGACCACTTTGTCGAATTCTTTCAGTTCTATCAGATTAATGTGCTCTGAGTACCACTTTGCTGCGACACCTTCCAAACTGCGAGGGAAGCAGAGAAATAAGGCACGATTGTTCCTCTTGAACCTGGAACATTCTGCGAAGAATAGGGCGAGATGTGCTTTTGGGTCACCCGAACCATCAAACTTGATAAATTTCTTGGGGAGATTATCAAGATCATCATCCCCATCCAGTCCATCATAGAAGTCTTCACTTGTAAAGACTCTTTTGCCCTTGTCACGAGTTTGAAGATCCTTAACTATTTTCATCACATCTTTGAGTTGTGACTGCGTAGGGTCGTCAACAGACTGATTCTTGGATTTGTAGGCCGACCCCTGCCCCTGAGTCGACCTTTTGAATTCTTGCTTGTTTTCATACTCTTTGTCAGTATCATCTGCTGATTCTGACTCATCAGACATTTCCTCATGACGATTCTGCTTTTTACTGATCTTCACATTCTTGACGACATGACCCTTATCTTTCTGCTTAGTCTGAATTTGCTCAGTACTGGCCTCAGCTTGTTCTGCCAGCATCTTGGTCATCATCTTTTTGAACATGACGTACATTTGGGGATCGATGCCATCATCCGCCTGCTGACCCTGACTCTGGACTGATTGAGGTGAGTCCATCTCTTCTTCTGAAGCTACTGAGTACGCGACACCTTCAACTGATGCGGCTTTCTTTCTGGATCTTGTATCAACCATCGGGTATCGCAAATGTTCTCTTGGATATTACTGATGCTCTCTGCAGGGCAGAACTGATGGTTAGGCTTCTGAAGGAAATTTGGTTTGGAGGAAAATATTTGTTGAGAATTTTGGTAGACAATTGAAATAATATCCCATTACTTCATTGCTCGATCGCTCTCCGCCACGTACACGTTCGGACAATATCGTTCCAAACAACGAAACCTTGTAGTATAATCGGATAAGGTCGTCGCTCCTTGCCGCAAGTCCCGAAATTCTTGCATCTTCCTATTGCGCTCATGCTTCGAAAAATAAGCAGAGTTGAAAACTTCTACGAATTCATCCCATGTAACAGTCGCGTCCTTGAATCTGACCGAAGAGACAGTGTCCCACCACTTCTCAGCATGGTCCTTCAAGCGATAAGTGCCAAAATCCACTTTCTTCTCTTTTGGGACATCTAGAACACGGAAAATACGTTCCATCTCACGTAACCATGACTCAACAGCTTCAGGGTCTGTCTTACCCACAAAAGCAGGAGGATCTAACTCCATGAATCGCTTATACGTAACCGCACTACTGCTTTGCACACTCTGGGCTACATGCTGAAGATTCTCGCCCATCTGATGCATTGCAGCCGCTTGCTGATGCACAACTTCTGCAAGGTTGTTCACAGTGCCCATAACAACATTGCATCTAGTCCTCCAAGTCATCTATCATTACCAGAAGGCAAGGTGGGTCAAAAGGTAGGTCTGAGAAACCCTAGCTCACAAAGCAACAATCGCAGCAGTCAAACAACCATCATAAGCATAAAGCACACAAAATTTCAGACAAAAGTCTACATCACAATCAATCGTTCGACACCACACAACGAAAGCACGTTCTACGAACGATCTCAAGCGACACTAAACAAGGTCGCTATCGCTAGAAGATCATTATCCTTGACGATGAACGTTAGAAAAAAAGACACCTATTCTAACGGAACAAGGAAAGTCATCATCACATGATAAGACAAGATACAAGAGTCATCTATACTCATCTAGCATCGTCACAAGATAGCATCTATCGTAGCATCGTTAATCGTAACTTGTTAAGCACACCTTCGTTAGGGAATCACAGCCCTAGCGACATCATCAGAAGAACCATCATCCTAACGGTATTGTTAGTCAATCTCCATGCTAACGGCATTACTAGAGGATCACCACTTCAGTAGCGTCATTAGGAAATCACCATCCTAATGGCATCATTAGCGAACAAACACGCTAATGACATCATTAGCGAATCACCACGCTAATGACATCACTAGAGAATCACCACTCCAATGACCTTCATTAGAGAATCACCACTCTAATGGCATCATTAGCGAATCACCATGCTAACGGCATTACTGAAGAATCACCACTTCAGTAGCATCATTAGGAAATCACCATCCTAATGGCATCATTAGCGAATCACCACGCTAACGGCATCGTTAGCGAATCACCTCGCTAACGGCATCACTAGAGACTCACCACTCCAATGACATTCATTAGAGAATCACCACTCTAATGGCCTTCATTAGAGAATCACCACTCTAATGGCATCATTAGCGAATCACCATGCTAACGGCATTACTGAAGAATCACCACTTCAGTAGCATCATTAGAAAATCACCATCCTAATGGCATCATTAGCGAATCACCACGCTAACGGCATCGTTGAAGCGTCACCTCCCCAACGGTACAGTCGGCGCTACAAGGAATCACTACCTGAGCCAACTCGCCACCGTCCTACAAACAGTGGTGGGAAAACAAAGATTCCCGCAATGCTCTCTCACGAGCAACAACACCAGGAAAATCGGTGTTAACTATCCCCAGAACACGACCCTCTCAAGAGTCAAGTGCCCTTACCGGCAACACATGCCACAAGCAAGGCACAAAGCAACAAATACGTTCTCATCACCAAGAACGACTGAGGGATAATGTCGGTGTCAAGTATTCGCCTACGGGATAACGAAGGCTCACTGGCACAAACAAGGCTTCCATCTTTCCGTCTAAAAAGGTTTACATGAAATACCCTTCGTCAAAGACAGGGTTACGAACAATTCCAACGAGGTTGGAAAAGAGAGAAAACATCCACTCTGAGCCTCACCTGACAATTCTTATCGAAGTCATCTCGTCTTCAACACAATAAGGCTAAAAGCTCGATAATCGCGATGATATAACAACCGTTCCCACTATCATCACGTGGAACGAGAAGGGCGAACTACGCAAGTAGTCCCCTAAGTCCAAGTTGAAAACTCCGAGTCTCACCGGAGTCTACTCGAAACAGCTTGAGAATTAGATCCACAAGCACCAACGAACCCTTAGGTTCCGACATTTGATGTCTCAAGCCCAAATATACGAGGCCTAAGCACAAAGTGGGGTCTCACCTCAGAAGACTCCCGAAAAGTACACAAGATCATCAAATCAAGCAGGACAAGTCAGGGATCAACAAAACTGAATTTGAAATACTTACAGTACGATGGTTGATGCGTGCAGAGACTTGAACCACACTTCTTAACTCCTTTTAAACACTGCTCTGATACCATTTCTGTAGCGACCCATACCCAAATTTCCCGCCCTTTGAGTAAAATACATTTTTTTTTATATGAGTACGCAAGTGCGGAAGGACTGAAAGGGGAAGATCAACAAGCGGAAAAAACCTTTGGCAGTCACTACAGGTGTGAATCAACATTAAATGAAACAACTTTATTAAATACATATTTACAAAACTGTACATCCAATCCCTTATACAAAACACTGCCCGGATCCAACAGACGAGGTTCAGAAGTGTGGGTTCGAAGTCCGCGGCACCACATCGAGCACCATCGCACACCTAAGTAAACCTGCATCCCCATAAAATGGGGTCAGTACTCTTTCGAGTTGGTGAGACAAACCAAACCACAATACCAAAGTGTGGAATCGAGGGCAAGCTATTCATACAAGACATAGCATGATTATCCACCATGATTGAGCAAAGATAGCACAACAAGTATAAGGCAGTGGTAACTACACCTAGGGCAATATCGATAACTACTATCAATAACATGGTATGCATCAAGGATCATGATTTAGCAATGGATTAACATTTGTAACAAGGTATGCATCACAGAACATAAAGTACAAGTGTATCGAGATAAAAGGTTGTAACTAGCATACATCAATGCAAGTAGTCAAAGTAAGAGTGATTATTATGCATCACAGAACATAAAGTACAAATGAACAATTTTGAGCATCGTATCATAGGCGAATGAACTATCCTATGATGATTCGAACATCGTATGCTATGATGCTATGATGCTATGATGGGACAGTTAGAAGCATTTGGCATGTAAGGCCTAACTCACAAGCAGTGCCAAGGTTCATAACCCGCACATGGCAACCATAAGCGAACTCATCTCGCTAACAACTCACCAAAGAGTCCAAGGTCGCGTAAGTCATGCACTACTGCAATATCCATAGACTAATTACATATGTCTCGCACTACTGCAATATCCATAGACTAATTACATCCATCTCGCACTACTGCAATATCCATAGTGCATCCCTAGGCATAGCAAGCACGATGGAAATTTACACCTAAAGTCTACTTCAGTTGACGAGCACAATCCATTTGCGATACGATGAGTCAAAACTATTACGTGGTTGGGGTGTTGGACCCCGTACTGCAAACACACCTGTAGCCGCATGGGCTGCAGCCCGAAACCTCACTAACAAAGCTAGAGGTGTGGCGAAAGGAAGGAAATTCAGCTGCAACTGGTGTTGACCAAAACCTACCCTACCATCGTAGCTGTCGCAATGGTGCCTTGGGGCACCAAACACACCTATTGCAGGCCCGGTTGGGGCAGCACTGCGGAATCGGCAAAAGGGTAAATATAGTATGACACGCTGCCACAAGGTGCAAAAAATCGAACCGAAGAAGGGTAGCACTATGCTGTCCCGGGTGTGCTCGAACTTGAGCACGGTCTGGACCGTGGGTTCAGACCCCGCTGGTTTCAGTCAGCACCGCAAAAGAGAAGGGGTGCAGCCGAAATCACTGCAGCTGCAGCGAGGGCCGTATGCCCAAGTCTGGAGGCGCGTGAGGGCTGTCGCCAAAATGATCCAAGATGGAGCAGACCTTTGACAGATCTGGACCATGTACGGTCCAGACCATGTTAGGCCTGGAACAAGCCTAACCCACTTTGGCACAAGCCGGTGGGCTGGGCTAAGGGCCACGCCAACCGACATAAAGAGAACGAAGGGCGCACAATCTTAACTAAAATGCGTAACATGGCTTCCAGCCATTGTGCAACCGAAGCCGACACAATAAATGCAACATACATGCTAAACCCATAGACTGAAATGGGAGCATGAAACGTATTACGATAAATACAAAAAAAAGCATGAATAAAAATCTAAACTCATGGCGTCTTACCTGTATTTTGCTCCATTAATTGCATGTAATGTAAACTATAGAAATAAGAAAACCCAAAACGATTTCAATGGTGCAACCCAAAACATTTTTTTATTAGAAGAAACCCAACGATATCAAATGGCAAAACCCAAAACACATTTCAATGAGAGGGGACCCAACTATTTCAATGGGCACCTCACTATCTCATTTCGCAATAACCAAGAGAATATGCATTATAAGTATGCTAATAAGCTCTATATGACCACCCGAATGGGATGCATGCAAGCAACTAACCGAAAATCACATTCATGGTTCTATGTGAAGAATAGCTTTTGAAAAGCAAGAGCACACTCGACTTGCTCAAACGAATCCACAATAGGCATAGAGGGTTAGACGTCTCACCTTTGCGGCTTTAAAATGGAGGAAATGAGGATGGTGGAGGCAATGGTGTCCACGGCTGGAGTTGCTCCACACCACACCCACAAACTTACTCTCGATTCGGTATTTGGGAGAAGAAGAGGAAGAAGGGGAAGAGAGAGAGGTTTCCTCCAAGAAAATCACCCAAGAGGTCCTCTCTTTCTCTCTCTTGAAACCTTAAGTAGTTAGGGTTAAACACATCGGATGGCTAGGATTAGTTGAAGCAAGATGGAGGGCTGGAGTGCTCCACGCCCCACCCATAGGTATCCACGCCCATTGCATGTTGAGCTTTTAAAACATTTCAGAAATCTTTTAAAAATGTCATTGCAAGATGCCTTTAATGTTTGTTAGTTTTACAAAAGAGCCACCCATGCTCACCCAATCAGATTTTGTTATTTGAATCCCTTTGAATTATTTACAAAAACACCATGGGGCGCCAACCCCATGGTCCCCTTTATTGAAAATGCTTTTCATGATGAGGTTCAAGGCTTATCATGGGTTTCAAAAGAAAAAGGGCCAATCGTGGCCTATTTTTCAAAAGCCATGCAAAATCTTACAAGTATGCCATCCAGCTGGTCAAACCCTTGACCAACTGGTCAACCAAGTCTAAACTCGTCCCCTTAGAGGGGCGCACAAAGGATTTGGGTCCTCTAGGTGACCCAGATCCAAGATCCAAAAATTGCCAATTAATAAGTTTCAAAACAATACTTATTTAATGCCTTAAAATATCAAATAAATTCCGATAAATCATTTAGTGATGTACCAAACCTCAATTAATATGAAATGCATGAAGCCTTATAAGGAAATTCTCATCCAATTGCGAGAATTAAGCGTATTACTATTCGGGTCCAAACTTGGGTCAAAACTCGTAATTCGCATGCACTGACGAGGTTTTTACGTCGTATAAGTCCCAAATTCGGGGACAAACCATAAAAATATAATATAATTTAACCCTTAAATTCTTGGAAGCTAATTCGTCCGGAATTAGACACTTCTTACTTGCACAATATATTTACGCGATTTTTAGGTCGCGAACACAAGGCAGAAATACAAAGCATAGTCAAATTTCACCAACTCACGCGCTACTTCACAAGTACACACAAACATACATTTCAACTCAAATAATTCAAAAAAGCACCCAGAGATTCGCGGGTCTTACAAATGGGATCCGGCAATTCCACCCCATCGGCGTTGATGAGCCGATATGAGTTGCGGGGTAACGCTTCTTTGACGACATATGGACCTTCCCAATTTGGTGACCATTTACCGCCAGGATGATGCTTGAGATAAGCTGTGGATCGAAGCACTAACTCATTAACTTTGAATCTTCTTTCGATGACTGACTTTGCGTATTGCCTGGCCACTCTCTGGCGATAGGATTGAGCATGTGTAAACACCCCAAATTTTCACTCCCCTCCCCGACATTTTTCACCAAGCATCAGCTTCAAGCCTCTGAAATCGCTGGAGGGCAAAATGGTCATTTTCTGAGCCGGACCTTGCAAAAGTCCAAATTTCATCTGCAACTCTCAAAATTTCTCTAATTTTAACTCAGATGTTCAAAATTTTATTCCTGACAGGAGACAGACATCTCCAAGTCTTGATTCAAGATTGCATTTCATAAGACATGACATTGCATATCATTGCATGAGCATTTCAAATCACTGCACTGCACAGCATGTCATTTCGAGGTCCAGAACTCTTGATTTCAAAATTTTCAATCCAGATTAGAATTTCAACTCTTTTCAAAATTGATTTCAAAACCCTGGGTCTTCAAAATTATCAATTTTTCCCATTTTACCCCCAGGACTCTGAATTTCAAAATATTTCCTCAGGAAAACCATCTGGATAGTTTTCAATATGGATTTGAGTCACTTCACCTCAGATTTTGCCCTTTTTGACAATTTCAAATATCTTTCTTTTACAAAATCGCCCTACAAGGGCCAAATCTTTCCAAAATTCCTGTTTTGCCCATTAGTCCAGATTTTATGAAAATTCCAAAAAGAAGTTGTGGTTTTATCCTTATTTCAATAAAGAAGCAATGTGGGACCCACACTGAGGTGGTGTCACACAAGCTTTCCTTTTGAAAATTTGAATTTTGAAAAACCCAAAAATATAGGAGCCTTGTCCCCTGGATTGGTGCCACTTGTCTTTTCTCTCTCCTCCCATTTACATGCCATGTGTCAGCATAGGGTTCACCTAGAGTCGGTGCCACATGTCACCCTCCCTCTTCTGCCAAGTGTCAGTGTGGGGCTACCTTAAGAAGCCGCCACATGTCTGCCATGTGTCAGTATCCATCTTGCGCCATGTGTCATTTCAAAGACTACCAGAAGATGCCAAGTGTCATAGGTTGTCCTGTCTAGAAAAAGTGGAGTTTGTCTCCTCTGAGGTGGCGCCACTTGAAGTGTGTCTCCTGCAGGGGACACGTGTCAACCCCTCCTTCCTTCTAGAAAAGTAGTTTGACACATGTCCTCTCCCTATTTTTTTCAGAAAAGTAGGAAACATGTGTCACTCCTAAATTCCTACAGAAAAGGTAGGCTTGTCTCCTCTGAGGTGGCGCCATCTGGAGTGTCTCCTGCAGAGGACATGTGTCAAGCTCTCATTTCTTCAGAAAAAGCAAGTGCCATGTGTCATTTTCTGCTTTCCTCAGAAAAACTAGAATTCAAATATTCAAAATCCCCATAGGTGGCGAAAATCAAGAACTCCTACCTTTTTCATCCTGTCTGAGATGGCGCCACATGGCTTGGCCCACCTTCTCTCCCCTCTGCCACGTGTCATTCTCTGCTTCTTTCAGAAAAAGTAGATGACACATGTCTTCTCCCTACTTCTTTCAGAAAAGTAGGAGACACATGTCACTCCTGGCTTTCTTCAGAAAAAGCAAACCATTCAAAATTCAAACAAGGCACTAGGTGGCAAAAATCCTGAGCTCTGATCTTTCCAGATGGCCTGAGATGGCGCCACATGTCCCTTTCCCTCCTTTTCCTCCCTCTTGTCACATGGCATTGTAGGAGCCACCCTGAGGTGGCGCCACATGTCCACCCTCCATTCCTCCAGGGCCAACCTCCATTTGAATTTCAAACTTCCCCCTGAGGTGGCGCCATTTGAGAAAGCCTCTCCAGACAGCTGACACTTGTCCGCCACATGTCCAGACCTCCCTGCACCAGAAAAAGTAGAAAAAACCCCCCATGAGGTGGCGCATTTTGCTTCCTCCCCTCATGTTCTCCTGCCACATGGCATCGTAGGAGCCACTCTGAGGAAATGCCACATGTCAGCCCCTCCTTTCCTGCAGAAAAGCAAAATTTCAAACATTTGAACTCCCCAGAGGTGGCGCCACATGGCATGCCCCTACTGTTCCAACTTTACACCTCAGATCACCTTTTGAGGTGGCACCATTCCAGGACTCCACTTGGCTCCATTTTTTATTTTTTTATTTTATTTTTAATAAAGGTAGCCCACCATGAGGTGGCGCCACCTGAGGACTCCCTACAAAAGGTGAGTTTGAATTTCAAATTCCAAAAGAGCACCCTCTGAGGTGGCGCCTTCTGGGAGCTCCCTGCAGAGAGAATCAAGCTAACTTTTGAAAAATTCCAAATTCCCCTGCTGAGGTGTCTCACCCACAAAATTTCTATTTTTTTATTTTTCTCAAAAAATCAAAAGAGCCTCTTGAGGTGGCGCCACCTGAGGGCTCCCTGCAGAAGACAAATTCGAATTTTAAACCCCTCAGATGACACCCCCTGAGATGGCGCCACATGGAGGGCTCAGATCCAGCCTGTTTGAAATTCAAATTTTTTTCAGAAAATCTATAAAAACAAGGCTCCATGTCCAGCATGGGGATCAATTTTTTAGCTCTTGTGAACTTGGAAAATCCAACCTAGCCTTCCTAAAACCCGATTTTGAACTTTGGAAATCGTGCCCCCTTTGGCGCATTGAAGAAGGTGGAGTAGAGCTTGTGCCGTGGCGAATTCGATTCCAACAGAGGTCGATTTTTGTGAACCATCCGAAGCTTGGAGCGAAGGACGAAGGAAGCTCGTGATAGCTGACCCCTTTCAGGAGCTCCTACGCTGCGTAACGAAGCAAGGTGCACTTCTTTTCCCCTTGATGTGATGCTATAATCTGAATCGGGAGTCGTTTGAAGAAAGAGCTCATCCGAGGGATGGATTGAGCTATTCTCATAAAACGACATACATAAAAATGTGTCATTATGCTTCCTTGATGATTTTAACATGCATGTAGTTAGCTAGGTTTAATTTGCATTTTATTTCATTCATTTAGCATATTTCATGAATTAATTAGGATTAATTTAGCCTTTATTTCAATTCTGCTTATTTTCAGTAGGTCTCTGTTTTTGTCAGTCAGTCCACACGTCATTTCATGCATTTATTTTTTATTACAAATCCCAAAAAAATCACGGAATGCGACCCTAGGTGTCCCTGAAATTTTGCCAAAAATTCGGAGCCATTTGAATTTGTTTACTGCGGTAAACATCCAAAATGGTAAGTCGGGTTTTGTAACCCGGGATGCGTTTTGAAAACCATTTGCCGACTTGTAAAATCGAGTTCTCCCTCCTGGGAGATCCGATTTTCGATCCGAAAAATGCCATGAACTTGGGAGAATGTCTAGTTTTTAATATGATTTGGTCAGATTTTTATGATTTTTTTTATGACTGACAAAAATCCGAGAGTTCGGGACACGTGTCAGAGCCTAATTTGGGCCTCTGAGATCTTGGATCGACTTAGGGCTATGGTTTCTCTTTGTGTGTTGCTTCAAATCCGAAACTGTAAAAAGTGAAAGTGGTGTCCGAGATGTCCTCTGTTTGAATCTAAAATCCTGTAATTTTTAGAACAGTGTTGAATCCTGCTTCGAATTTTTCTTGTCAGTCCCCTGTTTTGCTACATTTGTCTGGTCTGTTAGTTTAGGCAGAAATAGTTATATTTTTATCTATGTTTCCGTTGATCAAATGCCAAAGTCATAAACATGAAAGTTGTTCATGTAGGTGTCGTGCATGACTCTGATTAATTTCACAAATTTCCATGGCCGTTTTATATTTTTTTGGCATTTTACAATCGATCATGGTGATTTTTACCTCTGTCAGAATTAATTCCCTGTTTCTGAATTCACTATGGCTCAAATCCCGAGGCTATAAAAACCAAAAATGTTTCATTTCGGGTCTTTTAGTAGTCTGCAAAATATCAGAAGTTTCCATGGTGTAAATCTTGCATTATCATATTAGGCATTGCATTTGGTTCGGATCCATAGGCAAAATCCATCATTTTAGGACTTCCTTTAAATTTTAGCATTTAAATCATATCATTTCGTAAATTTTAGCATTCTAGGTTGTTTATCAGAGTGTTTAGATGCTTCATACCGAATTTGGTGCAATTTGGAATCCATTTGAGGTTCGGATCATCCATAATACCAAAACAGGGTCCCGCAGGACCCAGATCCAAGCGAAAAACAAGCGAAAATCGCTATTTTTGATAAATTGCAAAATACCAAATTCTGATTTTACAGTCCTAATGTGTTTAGAAGCATGTCATATTGCATTTCATCATCATTGAATTCAATTTGAATTTCGAAATCCCAATTTTACTAAGTTTTCCTTCAAAAAACCCTGATTTTAAAGGTGTAACTTTAATTTTAGGGGTATTTTGGTCATTTTGACCCCAATTCCGAATTTCAAACTGTTTTTCACTGAATTTCTTGCATTTTCATCATTTCAAATATCAAGGAAGCATGAGAATAGGGTTTATATCCAATTAAATCCAATAATTTCATAATATTATTGGAAAATCTTGGAAAAACCCACATATTTGAGCTAACCCAATTTCAAGTTTTGCAGAAATAATCCAAAGAAGGAGCTGAAGTCTGCAAATTTCTTTTATTTCCTTTATTTAGTGATGTAATAATGAAAATTTTGGAATAAGAGATTTAATTTCCTGCTTAGACTAGGATGCATGTCATATAGTTTGAATTTATGCAATATCCTGATTATATGATTCATGCATTTTATTTCAAAAGCACCATGGATGTTCACGAATGGCACGTGCACCAACTCTTAGGGAGTTGACGGACTCGGTGGAATCCATATTTACGGCCCTAGTCGGAATATGGACGAGACCCAGATCCATCATCTTTCTACTAGTCACATTGAGCCTACACTCTTAGGCTATCTTAAAAATGCACATCATATTTCCAAAGTTTTCAAAATCATGTGCATCAAATCAACTAAATTCTGAGCATATTCATGGCCACAGTCAGAATATGTGAAGGATTTATCTTGACTTAATGCACATTTTTCCAACAAATCTCTTAGAAAATCTTTTCAAAGTGCATTCATTCACTCATGACATTTACATCATGAAATCATTGATTTTCTCAAGATTTTCTCAAGAAAACTTCATTCTCAAGAAATCGATTTCTCAAGAAATTCTAAGGATTTTTCAAAATTGGTTTTTCCAAGACAAGTTTTTCCACAGTTTTCCCAGGAAAATGATATTTTCTTAAGATATTCAAAAGAGTTTTCCAATCTTTCTTCAAGATCCAAAATCGATTTCCAAGTATTTCAAAAGGTAAAATTCCCAGGATTTCGATTCCCCAAGTTTTGAATTTCCTTCTCCAATGAGTTTTCCTATAAATCTTCTATCATTTTCCCCAGAAAACTCTCAAAGTCCAAGTTTTCCTAAGAAGTGTTTCCCTTTTCAAAAGGTTCATCTTCTCTCAAGAATCACTTCCATTTTTCCAAGATTTTCAACTATTTCTGAATTTTCCACATCTTTATAAGCTTTCTCATGTTTTCAAAAACCCCTTTTTATCTGAGTTTCCTGAGAAATTGACCTCTTTCCTGAGAGATTCTTTCCAACTCCAAATGTTTTTCTAAGCATACATCATGTTTTCCAACTGGCATTTTCCAAAATCTCATAGCACATGCCTGAATTCTCTGTGCATTTAGGATAGAACATAACTTCGATAATTTAACCAAGTCAAGCATAGTTTTGGTCCTTGGTTCGATTACCCCTGTTAAAGGCGGCAGGAACGGTCGAACCTCGTACCGACAGGTCGAGCCCCATCCCATGGGTTTTCCCGCAATTTTCAAAAACGGAGGCGAGTATTTCAAAACAATTTCCAAAATCTGGTCAAAGTTTGAGGCGCGAAAGCGTTTCTCTCTTTTTCTCTTCCGCAAGGAAGGGGAGACGGGGGAAAAATTTCGCGACGATAACAGGTTTGGCGACCGTGATGGGACCTGTCCTTGTCTGACCTAAATTATGCTTGACTTAGTTCAATTATCAAAATTATGTTCACAAAATGTCAGCTCTTTTACTTTCAATATCATGTGAGCCTAGGAGCCTAGATTCGGACCCAGCTGACATTGATTGCATATAGCTTAGGCATGGTTTGGTAGGACCATATTGAGGAGAAATTTTCATGCTCACATAGACTTAGGTCTAAATACAATCCTCCTCAATTTAGGATCTGAATGCAAACAATGTATGCTTCTTCAAAATTTTCAAAATCTATCTCTCTAGGACTTAGAGCCCTCTATTTCTTGCATGTGATCATTTTTTCAAATCTCAATTACCTATCATTACCCGGTCTTCACGTTGCTGGGCTCTCTTCCAGAACCATAGTTCGGGACAGAGCCTCACAACTGGGCCAACTATTTGGGTTAACACCCCCCTACCACGTACCGCGGGCCACAGTCCGAAGTATATCGGTAGGCGCTCAAGGATGTTGGAAAACCTTACCTTAGAACCGGAGTTGAAATTCTATGCCACGTACCTCGGATTTCAATTCGGGTATATCGGCATAACTGGATTGGACAAAGATGATCTGAACCTAGAGTTAGGATTAAGGTCCTACAGCTATTTTCAAATTGATGCATCTAGAGTCAGCCTTTTAGGGAGTGCTGTATGCGCATAAATGTTTGTGCAGGATGTGATTGTATGTGTGTTATTTCCTCAATTCTTTATATTTCCCAATGTTTTTCAACTCATTAGGTCTTTTTCCAAATATCCTTATTTTCCACGAGATCTTTTCTCAAACCCTGGATGATTTTTTTAAATATCCCATTTCTTTTAAAACTCCAGGCGATTTTACATTCTACCTTTCTACTGGATCTCGAATTTCTAGATGCATTTTATCCTGCCTGCAAAATTTTTCAAAATTTCTCACATTTTCCTAAGTCTCATTCTGAGTCTTTCTCTGCTTTCAGTTCGATGGCATCCAGTCAAGTCGATCCTATCTTTCCTGAAGGTCACATCTCCTTCGAGGTGAGACAAGGTCGTCCTGAACATCGAGCCCTTAGCACCGGAACTTTCATTCCCTGGTGGTATTATTCCTGGCTAAAGAGCTTTTCCCGAATGTTCCCGGACCATTTGAGCGAGTGCGGATTAGAGCTGGCATCAGCAGTCGGAAAGCAGACCATCAATGGCAACCTGATCCATGCAATGGCAGAGCGATGGAATCCTCGAACATGTACCTTCTGGTTCCCGTGGGGAGAGATGACTGTTTTAATGGATGAATTTTCAGAAATCATGGGGTTTCCGGAACCAGCTGGTCGACCAAGCGACCCATTAGAGCATCAATTCCTTATCAATGTCAAGGGTTTGGACCCCCGAGACTCCTTAGCCCGTATGACAGGCCGCCGATCTTGGCCCCTGATCCAGTTAGAAGGAAATGAATATGTTGACCTACTTGAGTTGTACCGCCAGTACGGGACCTTCGTCGAAGTCAGCTCGCTATCAAGAACAGCTAAAGAAAAGATTCAGAATGCAATGGTTCTATGCACCGTAGGACTGTCCCTTTTCCCAGATGGACAGAACTACATGGACATCAGGATAATCCAGCTTATGAGAAGATGGGGAAGTCGGCAAACCAATCGCCTCTCCATAGCCATGGCAGCGCTCTCCTTCCTTTATCGAGGTCTGACTCGATTCTCACTTGGAGAGTCCATTTTAGTTGAAGGATGCATCTACGCACTTCAGTCCTGGTTTTTCCAGCACGTTCCAGCCCGAGCAAGCTCTTTCAGATACAATGGTCAAGAACTCCTTCCAGTGGCGCAATACCGGTCTATGATCAACAACATTCAAGAGGATGACGTTGTTTGGGACTATTTTGATCGGCAGCTGTCTCCTCCCAGATATACCTACGCTTATGGCAAGCGGTTCAAGTTGTTAGGACCATTCTTCTGCACTTACTACCAACCAGAGAGATGTGTTCGGCAGTTCTCCCAGAGGCAGCAGTATGTCGAAGCCCGACTGTTATCTGGAGCTATGGCAGAGTTCGATCTCACCTCCGCACAATGGTCCGGGGCATATCATTCTGCCCGCTACGGCTGGGATTCCTTTGTCTCTCTCAAAATCTTTCCAGGTCCTAGAGTGTCTGCCGACTATCATGAATGGTGGCAAATGGTTTGTCCTCCACCCCTTTGTCAAGATCAATGAAATCTTATTCTTCTCATTTTAATAAAATTCTATTTCCTTCCATTATGGTTTGACGACCTCGCCTAGGTAACAAGGCACACTTTCGTTGTTTATTTTCTTTGCAAAAAGAATGACAACACAATTGTCGTGATTCCTGCGACGACTCAGTCCCTAGTAATGGGACATCTTTTTCAAATTGTCTACCATATTTTCAGCAAATATTTCCTCCAAAAGCTAATTCCCTCAAAATCTAATCAGGTCTTTTGCTCTGCAGAGAGCATCCATATCATTTGATGGTTGAGACAAGATCAGGCAAAAGAACCACAGCATCCCAGTACTCGTCAGCCTCGGAAGAAGAGATGGGTTCCCCTCGATCCGAGAAGAGTCAAGAACAGCAGCAAGAAGACGATGGCATAGACCCTCAAATGTATGCCATGTTCAGAAAAATGATGAATAAGATGATGAATGAGCAGCCCGGGACCAGCTCAGAAAGGAACCCATTCAGAGAAAGGTTCCATGGTCGCAGGAGTAAGAAGGCTCCCAAGAAGCAAATCCAGCCAGAAGAGATGTCAGATGAATCAGATTCCACTGAAGATACAGATGAAGAATATGAGGTGCCTCCGGCATTTGAGAAGCGTGGCCAAAGTAAAAGCCGCAGATCAAAGAGCAGAGATAAAGAAGAACCGTTGCAAGCGCAATTCAAGGAAATGGCCAGAGTGGTCAAGGATCTGCAAGCCCGCGACAAGGGCAAGAAAGTCTTCACCAGTGAGGACTTCTATGACGGCTTAGAAGGGGATGATGATCTGGAAAATCTCCCTCGTAAATTCATCAAGTTCGATGGTTCTGGCGACCCAAAAGCTCATCTCGCCACCTTCTTCGCAGAATGCTCGAGGTTCAGAAGGGATAACCGAGCATTGTTTCTATGCTTCCCCCGCAGCTTGGAAGGAGTTGCCGCCAAATGGTATGCCGAGCATATCAACCCCATCGAGCTCAAGGAGTTCGATAAAGTTGTGAATTTATTCATTGAACGCTTCTTGTTCAACACAGAGGCGCTTCCTACACTGAGTCATCTCTGCAATTTAAGGCAGAACGAGAATGAAAAAGCACGGGACTTCATTCACAGATGGAGATCAGCATGTAATAAGATGAGAGATCCTATCTCGGAAAGGCATGCATTGTCCTTAATCCTCAACAATTTCTCGCAGCCGTTAAGAGGATTGATCTCCATAGCACCATCCAGGACCTTCATTGAGCTGACTGAACGAGCCGAATGGCTCGAGCTAAGTGTGGAAAATGGAGTCTATGAAGGCTTCACCTTTTCCAAGAACAACTCCCATGGTGAGCAGAAGAAGAAAGCTCACTTTACTTATTCTGCCAACAACAACAACAAAGGCCAAAAACGATACAAAGGGCAGAAGAAAGATTACTGCTACAGCTCAGGCAGTTCGAACCACAAAGATCAGAAAGCAAAGCCTGCTCCTCAGTACAGCAAGCCTCCTCAGCAGGATCAAGGGCCGAAGCTGCGCGAGAAAACCAAACATGAAGGATGGAGCTATGACAGAAAGTTTACTCCCCTTGACCAATCGCTCGAGGACGTGCTCGAGTACATGCTATCAAAAGAGATGGTCAAATTGCCCAGATTGGCCGATCCTCCTGTGCCCATGGGGAAATGGAAAGATCAGTTCTGCAAGTTCCACAGGACAGTGGGACACAATACCGAGAACTGCTTTGTTCTCAAAAACATCATACAAGACCTCATTGAAAAAAATCTTCTAGTGGAAGGAGAAGAAGAAGAGAAAATGGACATTCTCAATCACCCCTTCCCTTCACACACCACAGCAGTAGTGTCTGCACAACCCTTTCTACCGCATGAACATATCAAGCCATGTTCTGCGCAAGATCTCCAAGTTCAGCATCAGGTGACGGTGCTACGACAAGCAGCTCCAGATTCTAAGAAGATGGACTTAATTTCAGCATTCAGCAAAATGAAAGTTGCAGAAGCACCTGTGAAGTCAGTTCCCAAATCAAAAGGAACTCCTGACTTCTTCAAGCAAATCGTTAGACCAAGGCCAGAGAATTCAAGTCAGAAGCCTCTGACTGCTCCATCCTTGACTTGGCCAAGAATTCTAGCAAGCACCGACAAGTACTGGATGATCTGCTCAGGAAAATCAAAGTTAAACCCAGTACCACTCCTGAAGACATGGCACAGATTGTGAACTCCGCCATGACCAATGCACCAATTACCTTCTCGGATGAGGACCTTTCAAAGCCTCATTCCTTTCACAATAATGCTCTTTACATCGTCGTTCGGGTCAGAGGAATGACGGTTCCCCATGTGCTGGTCGACGGAGGTAGTAGCCTCAACATATGTCCCGAAATGACCGCAAAGGCATTAGGGATCAAGGATGAAGAATATATTCCGGATCCCATCACTATCTATGGGTTTGACAATCATGGTCAAACGGCCAAGGGCAAGATATTCCTGGAGGTGTTCATTAATTATTCAGTGCATTCAGTGCTTTTCCATGTGGTTAATGTACCACCAACCTACAACTTGCTGCTCGGTAGGACGTGGATTCACAATACTAATGCAGTGCCTTCTACCCTCCATCAATGTGTGAAGTGGTCAAAAGGTGGAATGATTACCACAATACTGGGAGAAGACCCAGAAGAAAGGCTCCCGCAGCCCATGATTCCTCGGCCATCATTCAATGCAGACATTCCCAGCATTAGGGAAAGTGAAGAGATCAATCTCGGGGAGAATCGAGAAATACTTCAGGCACCATCAGAGCCATCTCTGCACACAGTAGCCACGACACAGTGGAAAGGTCCTCAATTCTTCAAGGTTGGAGGTCGAATCGACTACAGCACCATTAAGGATCATCCCTTGTTTCCTCAATTCATGAAGTCAAGAAAGGGATTTGACTTACTCCTGAAGCATGGCTATCAACCCTTCAAGGGACTCGGCAAGAATGAAGATGGCCGCATCGAGCCAATGATTCAGAAACATCGTCCCCACAGAGCAGGACTGGGGTTCTCCGGAGGAAGCTCATCAAGGAAGACTGTTTTTGTGAAAGGGGCACAATGAAGACCATTTGTTATTTCCTTTCTATTCTTTTCCAAATAAATGTCTCATTTTACCAATGTCATTGATCCATTCAATCAATAAAATTCCAAGCTTCTTTGTCTATCCGGATGCCATCTACTCCCTTTTTGTCTGTCTCATCATTTTATTCAATGCCATTTTATGTATGGTTCTCTTCAAATGATTGCTTGTCTTACTATAGGCCAATTTGTCTGAACCAGATTTCTTCTCCAAAATTTCAGAATGACTTCTCGGACAATCAAGAAGCTCGTTCTCAATCCCAAGGCCTCTCAAAAGTCGACAGCAATTCACAGAATCAAAGCAAGCACCGGAAATGACAAGTGTGCAAAGCAGTCTGATGATTGTGCAGAATATGATCAGTCTCTTCAGGAATTACCGGAGTTCGCCGCAGTTCAGAAGCAGGACGAACCATCTCCTCTAGTACAAGATCCAACTGAAGGTGTCAATATCGGTTCAGAGGAAGATCCAAAAATTCTCCAGATCGGAACCAGTCTAAGTCCAGAAGAAAAGAAAAGGCTTATAGATTTTCTCAAGCGGCATGAAGAAGTGTTCGCATGGACGTATGAAGACATGCCGGGCTTAGACCCCAAATTGGTCGAGCACCGTCTTGTCTTAAAGCCGGATGCTAAGCCAGTCAAGCAGAAGCTGAGAAAAATGGATCCCAGAATAGAACAACAAGTCAAAGAAGGACTTGAAGATCTGTTCAAAGCAGGATTTATTCGAGCTATTGACTACCCAGATTGGTTAGCCAATATCGTCGTTGTCCCAAAGAAAAGCGGCAAAGTAAGGATCTGCATAGACTTCAGAGACCTCAATAAGGCTACTCCGAAGGATGACTATCCACTTCCAAGCATCGATCTTCTAGTCGATAGCACGGCAGGACATGCCATGTTCTCTTTCATGGACGGATATTCCGGCTACAATCAGATTAAGTTGGCCGCCCGCGACCAATCGAAAACTTCCTTTACTACACCTTGGGGCACTTTCTGCTACACAGTTATGCCTTTTGGGCTCAAGAATGCTGGAGCAACGTATCAACGGGCAATGGCTGTCATCTTCCACGATCAGATGCGCAAAATCATGGATGCGTATGTTGATGACATTCTCGTGAAATCTAAAGAGGAAGAAGATCACCTTGAAGCACTTGATCAAGTCTTTAAAAGACTTATTCTTTACAAGTTAAGGCTTAACCCGCAAAAGTGTGTCTTTGGAGTCGAATCAGGTAAACTGTTGGGTTTTCTGGTCAGCAAAAGGGGAATTGAAGTTGACCCAGCCAAAGCAAAGGCTATCATTGATATGCCTCCCCCGAAGAATCTCAAAGAACTGCGTAGCCTTCAAGGACGTATGCAGTCAATCCGGCGATTCATTTCCAATTTGGCAATGAGATGCGAGCCTTTCAACCACTTGCTCAGAAAAGGAGTGAAGTTCGAATGGGGACCAGAGTGTCAGCAATCGTTCGATCGGATCAAGAAGTATCTTCTTAATCCTCCCATCCTGAAGCCACCAGAATTGGGAAAACCTCTTTTATTATACATCTCAGTTAATCAAGTCGCATGTGGCGGATTCTTGGCGCAATACAAAGAAGGCAGCCTGATAGAACACGCCATTTATTACGTGAGCAAGACTTTCATAGATTATGAAAAGAGATACTCTCAAATAGAGAAGACCTGCCTAGCTCTGGTATGGATGTGTCAGAAGCTAAGACACTACCTGCTAGCATCAGAAGTCAAAATCTTGTCTAAACTCAATCCTCTCAAGTATATCTTAGAACAACCTTTCCTCAGCGGACGAGTCGCAAAATGGCAAGTCTTACTGATGCAGTATGACTTAGAATATGTCTCGCAGCAATCAATCAAAGGCCAAGCAATTGCAGATCAATTGGCGGATTTTCCCCTGGCCGAAGAAGTGAAAGCCGAAGATGACTTCCCTGATGAGCAAATTTGCAACATCCAGCAATCTCCAGTCTGGAATTTATTTTTCGATGGTTCTAAGAATATGGCGGGAATAGGCATCGGAATTTTATTAATCACTCCAGAAAAAGAGATGATTCCGTTTTCTCTCAAGTTAGATTTTCAATGTACTCACAACATGGCTGAATATGAAGCCCTGATTCAAGGTTTAAGGATTCTATTAGACTTTAATGTCAAGAGAGTACATGCCCACGGTGACTCATTACTTGTTGTCAATCAAGTTCGAGCCGAATGGCAAGTCAAAGATCAGAAGTTATTTCCCTATCAGAAAATTGTTTCAGCTCTTATCAGCAAGTTCGAAGAATTTCAGTTATTTCATATCAAGAGAGATTTTAATCAAGTGGCTGATAGCCTAGCCAGCTTAGGCTCCATTATGGCATTCAAGAATGGAGAATCTTGTCGCTCTTTTGAAATTGGCAGACTTGACCAACCTGCCTTCATTCCAGCGGAACAGGTAAACCAGGCTGAGCAAAGGAAAAAGCCTTGGTATTACAACATCAAAACTTTCATAGAAACTGGCGAATTTTCTCCAGAACTCTCAAAAAAAGAGCAACGAGCAATCCAGCGTATGTCTACTCGATACTTCATTTTAGCCAATGTCCTCTATCGTCGTGGATTCAGTTCAGAGTATTCCAGATGTTTAGACGAAGACGAAGCCAAAGAAGTCGTGCGAGAAGCACATGAAGGCATTTGTGGTGGTCACGTCGGCTACCAAACCCTTGTCAAGCAAATCATAAGAGCAGGGTACTATTGGAAGACTATGCGACAAGACTGTTATCATTATGTGAAGAAGTGTGTGCAATGTCAAATACATGCACCTTCTATCCATGCTCCGGCAACTTATTTACAGTCTGTTGTCTCTCCATGGCCATTCTCCATGTGGGCCTTCGATGTCGTAGGTCCCATCACTCCTTCAGCTTCAAATGGCCACAAATACTTTCTTGCCGCAACAGAATATTTCACCAAGTGGGTAGAAGCCATCAGTCTCCGCACAGTAGAAGGCCGACACGTGGTCTCTTTTATTCACAAGAACATCCTTTGCCGTTTCGGCATCCCACATGACATTGTGTCAGACAACGGCAGTCATTTCAAGAATGAAAGAATGAAGACATTCTGCTCAAAATTCAAGATCTATCATCATTTCTCCGCTCCATATTATCCTCAAGGGAATGGTCAGGCAGAGGCCACCAACAAGATTTTAATTCGTATTTTGGAGCGAACTGTGGAAACAGGCCGTGACTGGCATGAGAAGATCCACGATGCATTGTGGGCCTATCGGACCACCATTCGTACACCAACGAATGCTACTCCATCAGAGCTGGTCTATGGGACAGAAGTAGTATTGCCGCTACATATTCAGAAACCCGCCTTGAAATTTGCTTCACTTCTGCAATTACCTCTTGATCAATACCAGCAGCAGCGACTAGTACAGCTAGACCTACTCGACGAGAGAAGACTAAAGGCAGCAGAGCATGCTCAATGCTATCGCCAGAGAGTGGCCAGGCAATATGCGAAATCTATCATCGAAAGAAGATTCAAAGTCAATGATTTAGTACTTCGATCCACAGCTTATCTCAAGCATCGTCCTGGCGGCAAATGGTCGCCAAATTGGGAAGGTCCCTATGTTGTCAAAGAAGCATTACCCTGCAACTCATATCGTCTCATCAATGCCGATGGAGTAGAATTGCCAGATCCTATTAATGCTCGACACTTGAAAAAGTTTTATACTTGAAACATTTATTCTCCTCTTGTAATCCTTCCTGTTTCCTTCAAATAATGATCCAACTTTCTTTCCCAGTTACACTGGGGCATTTTAAAATTTTGTTCTATATACAGGCAGGATAAACAAATTCCTCATTTCATGCACTTGTGCATTCATATGCATCAACTCATATTCATTTGCATTCAATTGCATTAATAACAATCCGGTCGGTATTGGGATTTCAACAAACAGTCCCATCATAATTCCTAATGATCCAAAGATCATCGCCAATACTGAACCAAAACCCAGCACTCGAACTGGTATTATTTCAAAAATCCAGTATTCAAGCTGGCACATTTTCAACTTTTAGGAAAACCGAGTTCCGACTCGGGTTTTTATTCAAATCATTTTCCTTTGTTGATCCGGGTTCCGACTCGTGATCTCTCTACTTTATTCGAGCCTTGACTCGATTTCTTCATTTTCCTTTGTTGATCCGGGTTCCGACTCGTGATCTCTCTATTTTATTCGAGCCTTGACTCGATTTCTTCATTTTCCTTTGTTGATCCGGGTTCCGACTCGTGATCTCTCTACTTTATTCGAGCCTCGACTCGAACTCTCCATTTTCCTTTGTTGATCCGGGTTCCGACTCGTGATCTCTCTAACTTATTCGAGCCTTGACTCGATTTCTTCATTTTCCTTTGTTGATCCGGGTTCCGACTCGTGATCTCTCTACTTTATTCGAGCCTCGACTCGAACTCTTCATTTTCCTTTGTTGATCCGGGTTCCGACTCGTGATCTCTCTACTTTATTCGAGCCTCGACTCGAACTCCTCATTTTCCTTTGTTGATCCGGGTTCCGACTCGTGATCTCTCTACCTTATTCGAGCCTTGACTCGAACTCTCCATTTTCCTTTGTTGATCCGGGTTCCGACTCGTGATCTCTCTAACTTATTCGAGCCTTGACTCGAACTCTTCATTTTCATTTGTTGATCCGGGTTCCGACTCGAGATCTCTTTATTCATTCGAGCTCAGATGCGAGCTCTTCATTTTCTTTATTGATCTGGGTTCCGACTCAAGACCTCCCTATTCATTCGAGCTTTGATTCGAGCTCTTCATTTTCTTTGTTGATCCGGGTTCCGACTCGTGATCTCATTATCTTACTCGAGCCTTGACTCAAGCTCTTCGTTTTCTTTATTGATCCAAGTTCCGACTCGTGATCTCTTTATCTTCATTCGAGCTCATATTCGAGCTCTTCATTTTTCTCTGTTGATTCGGGTTCCGACTCGTGATCTCATTATCTTATTTGTGCTCTGATTCGAGCCTTCCATTTTCTTTTGTTGATCCGGGTTCCGACTCGTGATCTCAATATTTTATTCGAGCTCTGACTCGAACACATCATTCTCCTTTATTGATCCAAGTCATTTCGATCATCAGGGTCTGTCAATTGCTCAAATTTGATATTTTGCCCTCCAAATTCTCAATTCAAATCTTTTGGATCAATCAATTCCCAATTTTGACCCCAGGGTCACCCAATTTTCAATTTCAAATTCCAATTCTCAATGCCAATTACCAAATTCTCAATTTTGACTCCAGATCATGCAATTTCGACCTTCGGGTCATCCAATTCTCCAATTTCGACCTTCGGGTCACTAAATTTCCAAATTTCGACCTTCGGGTCATCCAATTCTCAAATTTCGACCTTTGGGTCACTCAATTTCCAATTTCGACCTTCGGGTCACTCAATTTCCAATTTCGACCTTCGGGTCACTAAATTTCCAAATTTCGACCCTCGGGTCAATCAATTTCCAATTTTTGACCTTCGGGTCAATCTATTTCCAAATTTTCGACCTTTAGGTCAATCAATTTCCAAATTTTGACCTTTTTCCACAATTTCGACCTTTCGGTCAACCAATTCCAAATTTTCGACCTTCGGGTCAATCAATTCTCAATTTCGACCTTCGGGTCACACAATTTCGACCTTTTGGTCAACCAATTCCAAATTTTCGACCTTCGGGTCAATCAATTCTCAATTTCGACCTTCGGGTCACACAATTTCGACCTTCGGGTCAAACAATCTCAATATTCAATTTCAATCATTTTCTCTTGCGAGAGACCCTTTTTAGGGAGAGTTCGAGGGAGCTCGTTCTTTTCGCATGCTATCCAATCCGTTCACTTAGCCCCTTTCTAGGGAGAGTTTGAAGGGACTCGCGTCTTTGTGAACCGTTTGCAAAACAATTTCCAATTTCACACAAGAAACCCTTTTAAAGGGAGAGGCTTGACGGAGACTCGCTTTTCTTGTGACCCCCCAATTTCATACTAGGCCATTTTCGTCATGAAAGACCCTCTTTGCAGGGAGAGTGTGATGGACTCATTTCTTTCATGACCCAATTTTCAGACCTCAATATTATCGGCCCCCTTTCCATAAGAGAAGCCTAATATTAGGGAGCTTTGACGAAAGCTCAATTTCTTTTCGAAAGTTCGTTTTGCAAACACCTCCTCTTCAGGGAAGAGAGGAGTATTTCCCATTTCCCATTCAGGTAAGGGCTAAGCCTGAGTCTCTCTTTTTGGGGAAAAAGAGAGGAGAATTTTCGTCATGGATGTGTTGAACCGGACTTCAAATACTCACTTTCACCAAGGATTTCAAGAAAATTTTATCAAATTTGTCAATCAATTGTTGATTTCAGAATCTTTATTGCACTAATCTCTATCTCAATTTGCCTTCAGCATTACTTCCAAAAGAATGAAGCTTTTGCGAAAAGAGATTCAAACTTCAAATTCTTTCATTGGCCAACCAAAAGGATGAAGGATAAGTCCTCGATATGGCCAGAAAAGAAGATTCAATGTTATTGAAAAGCCGTAGATGATCGATGTTGATCGCAGTCAATGGCGCATCTTTAAAGACTATTCTTGTAAGGACGAGGCAGTGGAAATATCCTGAGTGCTAGAAAAGAGAGAATTCACCCAAACCCTGTCTCCTCAGAATCATCTAAGCTGCAATTAAATATTCGCAAAAGGGATCTCTCACCTGTCGTCAAGATGAAGGCGAATTAGGCGAGTAGACCCCCGGGGCCAAAGAAGATTCGAAACATCTCCAAGATGACGGAGTTTGTGACGGATCCTTCCAGGGAAGGTCCAAAGCACTGTCAAGATGAAGGCAGATGCGATGAACCTCTCGACAATCCCTAAAAGGTATTTAACTTCAGCTATCATCCAAAGATCTTCCAGCCAATGAGCCAATATCATCAAAGAAGGATCGAAACATCTCCAAGTTGAAGGAGTTTATGACGTACCCTTCCCGAAAGAGAGAAAGAGAGGAAAAAGAAAGAGAGAAAAAGTCAGAACATCTCCAAAATGAGGGAGAATGCAGCCAAAACCCAGAGAGCCAAAAGAGTGCAGAAAGATTGTCAAGAGAGAAGCCCTCAGGATATCAAACTGCCAAATCTATCAAGAATCTTCTTTAAATTTGTGAAATTCTATTATCAATACTCTTTCATCAATTGCTTTCATAATATCAAATTCTCTTTCCTGCTCATATCAAGGAAATTGATAGCTTCCTTGAAGAAGGTCAATTGCAAGCAATTTGGGTTTCCAATCTCGATTCTACGAAGTGAACCTTATTTGGAGGGAATGCTTCAGGTAGAAAAGAAAGAACATCTTTGCAACAATATGCAACATTTTCAAAAATTTTGAATCAACAGCAAAATTTCCAACATTTTGACAATATTTTCTAGCTATCCTGACGTGAAGTGAGAGCTTGATGTCCGTTTTCGATGCATCCTGACACCAATTTTAAATCCCTCCTAAGGACTTGATTCCTTCCCTTCTTTGAGAGCATGAACTCTCAAATTTGCACACTTCCCTGTGTCCCCACTGTCCCACCATAGACAGTCCCATTTCGGCTTGAGGTTAAGCCACCAATTCCAGCAAAAGGCAATTTCAAAAGCTGATTTTAGTCTCAGCAATGAGACGCCCAAAATCAATCCCTTTTCAAGCTTTAGGGACCCCATTTTCCTTCCTTTTGCAAAACCCCTGTCGGATTTACTGTGCAAAATCCGAAGGTTCCATCATGGTCTCTTCCTTCGAAGATTCCAGTTCATTTTCCGCCCGATCAGGATAAGGGTACAAACCTGAGCCTCCTTAGATGAGGTATTTCATTTTTCGCCCGATCAGGATAAGGGTACAAACCTGAGCCTCCTTAGATGAGGTATTTCATTTTCCGCCCGATCAGGATAAGGGTACAAACCTGAGCCTCATTCAAAGAGGTATTTCATTTTCCGCCCGATCAGGATAAGGGTACAAACCTGAGCCTCCTTCGATGAGGTATTTCATTTTCCACCCGATCAGGATAAGGGTACAAACCTGAGCCTCATTCAAAGAGGTATTTCATTTTCCACCCGATCAGGATAAGGGTACAAACCTGAGCCTCATTCAAAGAGGTATTTCATTTTTCCGCCCGATCAGGATAAGGGTACAAACCTGAGCCTCAATCAAAGAGGTATTTCATTTTCCGCCCGATCAGGTTAAGGGTACAAACCTGAGTCTCATTTCAATGAGATATTCCATCCCCCAATCAGGTCAAGGGTTAAAACCTGAGCTTCGTTCCATACGAGGTATTTCTGTCCCATCCAGGTTAAGGTCATAAACCTGAATTTCACTCTCACAGAGTGAGTCTTTTCTCTTCATTCTTCGCTTCATATCTACCATCTTCCTCGGGCTAATTTCTTCATACCCAGTCAGATCCTTCTAACTAGGGCATTTTTTTTTATATAGCCCAAATTTGGTGTGTTTTTCTTTGCCACTAAGCTCGGCCATGAGCCGGCTTAGTAGCAAAGAGGGGCATCTGTAAACACCCCAAATTTTCACTCCCCTCCCCGACATTTTTCACCAAGCATCAGCTTCAAGCCTCTGAAATCGCTGGAGGGCAAAATGGTCATTTTCTTAGCCGGACCTTGCAAAAGTCCAAATTTCATCTGCAACTCTCAAAATTTCTCTAATTTTAACTCAGATGTTCAAAATTTTATTCCTGACAGGAGACAGACATCTCCAAGTCTTGATTCAAGATTGCATTTCATAAGACATGACATTGCATATCATTGCATGAGCATTTCAAATCACTGCACTGCACAGCATGTCATTTCGAGGTCCAGAACTCTTGATTTCAAAATTTTCAATCCAGATTAGAATTTCAACTCTTTTCAAAATTGATTTCAAAACCCTGGGTCTTCAAAATTATCAATTTTTCCCATTTTACCCCCAGGACTCTGAATTTCAAAATATTTCCTCAGAAAAACCATCTGGATAGTTTTCAATATGGATTTGAGTCACTTCACCTCAGATTTTGCCCTTTTTGACAATTTCAAATATCTTTCTTTTACAAAATCGCCCTACAAGGGCCAAATCTTTCCAAAATTCCTGTTTTGCCCATTAGTCCAGATTTTATGAAAATTCCAAAAAGAAGTTGTGGTTTTATCCTTATTTCAATAAAGAAGCAATGTGGGACCCACACTGAGGTGGTGTCACACAAGCTTTCCTTTTGAAAATTTGAATTTTGAAAAACCCAAAAATATAGGAGCCTTGTCCCCTGGATTGGTGCCACTTGTCTTTTCTCTCTCCTCCCATTTACATGCCATGTGTCAGCATAGGGTTCACCTAGAGTCGGTGCCACATGTCACCCTCCCTCTTCTGCCAAGTGTCAGTGTGGGGCTACCTTAAGAAGCCGCCACATGTCTGCCATGTGTCAGTATCCATCTTGCGCCATGTGTCATTTCAAAGACTACCAGAAGATGCCAAGTGTCATAGGTTGTCCTGTCTAGAAAAAGTGGAGTTTGTCTCCTCTGAGGTGGCGCCACTTGAAGTGTGTCTCCTGCAGGGGACACGTGTCAACCCCTCCTTCCTTCTAGAAAAGTAGTCTGACACATGTCCTCTCCCTATTTTTTTCAGAAAAGTAGGAAACATGTGTCACTCCTAAATTCCTACAGAAAAGGTAGGCTTGTCTCCTCTGAGGTGGCGCCATCTGGAGTGTCTCCTGCAGAGGACATGTGTCAAGCTCTCATTTCTTCAGAAAAAGCAAGTGCCATGTGTCATTTTCTGCTTTCCTCAGAAAAACTAGAATTCAAATATTCAAAATCCCCATAGGTGGCGAAAATCAAGAACTCCTACCTTTTTCATCCTGTCTGAGATGGCGCCACATGGCTTGGCCCACCTTCTCTCCCCTCTGCCACGTGTCATTCTCTGCTTCTTTCAGAAAAAGTAGATGACACATGTCTTCTCCCTACTTCTTTCAGAAAAGTAGGAGACACATGTCACTCCTGGCTTTCTTCAGAAAAAGCAAACCATTCAAAATTCAAACAAGGCACTAGGTGGCAAAAATCCTGAGCTCTGATCTTTCCAGATGGCCTGAGATGGCGCCACATGTCCCTTTCCCTCCTTTTCCTCCCTCTTGTCACATGGCATTGTAGGAGCCACCCTGAGGTGGCGCCACATGTCCACCCTCCATTCCTCCAGGGCCAACCTCCATTTGAATTTCAAACTTCCCCTTGAGGTGGCGCCATTTGAGAAAGCCTCTCCAGACAGCTGACACTTGTCCGCCACATGTCCAGACCTCCCTGCACCAGAAAAAGTAGAAAAAAACCCCCATGAGGTGGCGCATTTTGCTTCCTCCCCTCATGTTCTCCTGCCACATGGCATCGTAGGAGCCACTCTGAGGAAATGCCACATGTCAGCCCCTCCTTTCCTGCAGAAAAGCAAAATTTCAAACATTTGAACTCCCCAGAGGTGGCGCCACATGGCATGCCCCTACTGTTCCAACTTTACACCTCAGATCACCTTTTGAGGTGGCACCATTCCAGGACTCCACTTGGCTCCATTTTTTATTTTTTTATTTTATTTTTAATAAAGGTAGCCCACCATGAGGTGGCGCCACCTGAGGACTCCCTACAAAAGGTGAGTTTGAATTTCAAATTCCAAAAGAGCACCCTCTGAGGTGGCGCCTTCTGGGAGCTCCCTGCAGAGAGAATCAAGCTAACTTTTGAAAAAATCCAAATTCCCCTGCTGAGGTGTCTCACCCACAAAATTTCTATTTTTTTATTTTTCTCAAAAAATCAAAAGAGCCTCTTGAGGTGGCGCCACCTGAGGGCTCCCTGCAGAAGACAAATTCGAATTTTAAACCCCTCAGATGACACCCCCTGAGATGGCGCCACATGGAGGGCTCAGATCCAGCCTGTTTGAAATTCAAATTTTTTTCAGAAAATCTATAAAAACAAGGCTCCATGTCCAGCATGGGGATCAATTTTTTAGCTCTTGTGAACTTGGAAAATCCAACCTAGCCTTCCTAAAACCCGATTTTGAACTTTGGAAATCGTGCCCCCTTTGGCGCATTGAAGAAGGTGGAGTAGAGCTCGTGCCGTGGCGAATTCGATTCCAACAGAGGTCGATTTTTGTGAACCATCCGAAGCTTGGAGCGAAGGATGAAGGAAGCTCGTGATAGCTGACCCCTTTCAGGAGCTCCTACGCTGCGTAACGAAGCAAGGTGCACTTCTTTTCCCCTTGATGTGATGCTATAATCCGAATCGGGAGTCGTTTGAAGAAAGAGCTCATCCGAGGGATGGATTGAGCTATTCTCATAAAACGACATACATAAAAATGTGTCATTATGCTTCCTTGATGATTTTAACATGCATGTAGTTAGCTAGGTTTAATTTGCATTTTATTTCATTCATTTAGCATATTTCATGAATTAATTAGGATTAATTTAGCCTTTATTTCAATTCTGCTTATTTTCAGTAGGTCTCTGTTTTTGTCAGTCAGTACACACGTCATTTCATGCATTTATTTTTTATTAAAAATCCCAAAAAAATCACGGAATGCGACCCTAGGTGTCCCTGAAATTTTGCCAAAAATTCGGAGCCATTTGAATTTGTTTACTGCGGTAAACATCCAAAATGGTAAGTCGGGTTTTGTAACCCGGGATGCGTTTTGAAAACCATTTGCCGACTTGTAAAATCGAGTTCTCCCTCCTGGGAGATCCGATTTTCGATCAGAAAAATGCCCTGAACTCGGGAGAATGTCTAGTTTTTAATATGATTTGTTCAGATTTTTATGATTTTCTTATGACTGACAAAAATCCGAGAGTTCGGGACACGTGTCAGAGCCTAATTTGGGCCTCTGAGATCTTGGATCGACTTAGGGCTATGGTTTCTCTTTGTGTGTTGCTTCAAATCCGAAACTGTAAAAAGTGAAAGTGGTGTCCAAGATGTCCTCTATTTGAATCTAAAAGACTGTAATTTTTAGAACAGTGTTGAACCCTGCTTCGAATTTTTCTTGTCAGTCCCCTGTTTTGCTACATTTGTCTGGTCTGTTAGTTTAGGCAGAAATAGTTATATTGTTATCTATGTTTCCGTTGATCAAATGCCAAAGTCATAAACATGAAAGTTGTTCATGTAGGTGTCGTGCATGACTCTGATTAATTTCACAAATTTCCATGGCCGTTTTATATTTTTTTAGCATTTTACAATCGATCATGGTGATTTTTACCTCTGTCAGAATTAATTCCCTGTTTCTGAATTCACTATGGCTCAAATCCCGAGGCTATAAAAACCAAAAATGTTGAATTTCGGGTCTTTTAGCAGTCTGCAAAATATCAGAAGTTTCCATGGTGTAAATCTTGCATTATCATATTAGGCATTGCATTTGGTTCGGATCCATAGGCAAAATCCATCATTTTAGGACTTCCTTTAAATTTTAGCATTTAAATCATATCATTTCGTAAATTTTAGCATTCTAGGTTGTTTATCAGAGTGTTTAGATGCTTCATACCGAATTTGGTGCAATTTGGAATCCATTTGAGGTTCGGATCATCCATAATACCAAAACAGGGTCCCGCAGGACCCAGATCCAAGCGAAAAACAAGCGAAAATCGCTATTTTTGATAAATTGCAAAATACCAAATTCTGATTTTACAGTCCTAATGTGTTTAGAAGCATGTCATATTGCATTTCATCATCATTGAATTCAATTTGAATTTCGAAATCCCAATTTTACTAAGTTTTCCTTCAAAAAACCCTGATTTTAAAGGTGTAACTTTAATTTTAGGGGTATTTTGGTCATTTTGACCCCAATTCCGAATTTCAAACTGTTTTTCACTGAATTTCTTGCATTTTCATCATTTCAAATATCAAGGAAGCATGAGAATAGGGTTTATATCCAATTAAATCCAATAATTTCATAATATTATTGGAAAATCTTGGAAAAACCCACATATTTGAGCTAACCCAATTTCAAGTTTTGCAGGAATAATCCAAAGAAGGAGTTGAAGTCTGCAAATTTCTTTTATTTCCTTTATTTAGTGATGTAATAATGTAAATTTTGGAATAAGAGATTTAATTTCCTGCTTAGACTAGGATGCATGTCATATAGTTTGAATTTATGCAATATCCTGATTATATGATTCATGCATTTTATTTCAAAAGCACCATGGATGTTCACGAATGGCACGTGCACCAACTCTTAGGGAGTTGACGGACTCGGTGGAATCCATATTTACGGCCCTAGTCGGAATATGGACGAGACCCAGATCCATCATCTTTCTACTAGTCACATTGAGCCTACACTCTTAGGCTATCTTAAAAATGCACATCATATTTCCAAAGTTTTCAAAATCATGTGCATCAAATCAACTAAATTCTGAGCATATTCATGGCCACAGTCAGAATATGTGAAGGATTTATCTTGACTTAATGCACATTTTTCCAACAAATCTCTTAGAAAATCTTTTCAAAGTGCATTCATTCACTCATGACATTTACATCATGAAATCATTGATTTTCTCAAGATTTTCTCAAGAAAACTTCATTCTCAAGAAATCGATTTCTCAAGAAATTCTAAGGATTTTTCAAAATTGGTTTTTCCAAGACAAGTTTTTCCACAGTTTTCCCAGGAAAATGATATTTTCTTAAGATATTCAAAAGAGTTTTCCAATCTTTCTTCAAGATCCAAAATCGATTTCCAAGTATTTCAAAAGGTAAAATTCCCAGGATTTCGATTCCCCAAGTTTTGAATTTCCTTCTCCAATGAGTTTTCCTATAAATCTTCTATCATTTTCCCCAGAAAACTCTCAAAGTCCAAGTTTTCCTAAGAAGTGTTTCCCTTTTCAAAAGGTTCATCTTCTCTCAAGAATCACTTCCATTTTTCCAAGATTTTCAACTATTTCTGAATTTTCCACATCTTTATAAGCTTTCTCATGTTTTCAAAAACCCCTTTTTATCTGAGTTTCCTGAGAAATTGACCTCTTTCCTGAGAGATTCTTTCCAACTCCAAATGTTTTTCTAAGCATACATCATGTTTTCCAACTGGCATTTTCCAAAATCTCATAGCACATGCCTGAATTCTCTGTGCATTTAGGATAGAACATAACTTCGATAATTTAACCAAGTCAAGCATAGTTTTGGTCCTTGGTTCGATTACCCCTGTTAAAGGCGGCAGGAACGGTCGAACCTCGTACCGACAGGTCGAGCCCCATCCCATGGATTTTCCCGCAATTTTCAAAAACGGAGGCGAGTATTTCAAAACAATTTCCAAAATCTGGTCAAAGTTTGAGGCGCGAAAGCGTTTCTCTCTTTTTCTCTTCCGCAAGGAAGGGGAGACGGGGGAAAAATTTCGCGACGATAACAGGTTTGGCGACCGTGATGGGACCTGTCCTTGTCTGACCTAAATTATGCTTGACTTAGTTCAATTATCAAAATTATGTTCACAAAATGTCAGCTCTTTTACTTTCAATATCATGTGAGCCTAGGAGCCTAGATTCGGACCCAGCTGACATTGATTGCATATAGCTTAGGCATGGTTTGGTAGGACCATATTGAGGAGAAATTTTCATGCTCACATAGACTTAGGTCTAAATACAATCCTCCTCAATTTAGGATCTGAATGCAAACAATGTATGCTTCTTCAAAATTTTCAAAATCTATCTCTCTAGGACTTAGAGCCCTCTATTTCTTGCATGTGATCATTTTTTCAAATCTCAATTACCTATCATTACCCGGTCTTCACGTTGCTGGGCTCTCTTCCAGAACCATAGTTCGGGACAGAGCCTCACAACTGGGCCAACTATTTGGGTTAACACCCCCCTACCACGTACCGCGGGCCACAGTCCGAAGTATATCGGTAGGCGCTCAAGGATGTTGGAAAACCTTACCTTAGAACCGGAGTTGAAATTCTATGCCACGTACCTCGGATTTCAATTCGGGTATATCGGCATAACTGGATTGGACAAAGATGATCTGAACCTAGAGTTAGGATTAAGGTCCTACAGCTATTTTCAAATTGATGCATCTAGAGTCAGCCTTTTAGGGAGTGCTGTATGCGCATAAATGTTTGTGCAGGATGTGATTGTATGTGTGTTATTTCCTCAATTCTTTATATTTCCCAATGTTTTTCAACTCATTAGGTCTTTTTCCAAATATCCTTATTTTCCACGAGATCTTTTCTCAAACCCTGGATGATTTTTTTAAATATCCCATTTCTTTTAAAACTCCAGGCGATTTTACATTCTACCTTTCTACTGGATCTCGAATTTCTAGATGCATTTTATCCTGCCTGCAAAATTTTTCAAAATTTCTCACATTTTCCTAAGTCTCATTCTGAGTCTTTCTCTACTTTCAGTTCGATGGCATCCAGTCAAGTCGATCCTATCTTTCCTGAAGGTCACATCTCCTTCGAGGTGCGACAAGGTCGTCCTGAACATCGAGCCCTTAGCACCGGAACTTTCATTCCCCGGTGGTATTATTCCTGGCTAAAGAGCTTTTCCCGAATGTTTCCGGACCATTTGAGCGAGTGCGGATTAGAGCTGGCATCAGCAGTCGGAAAGCAGACCATCAATGGCAACCTGATCCATGCAATGGCAGAGCGATGGAATCCTCGAACATGTACCTTCTGGTTCCCGTGGGGAAAGATGACTGTTTTAATGGATGAATTTTCAGAAATCATGGGGTTGCCGGAACCAGCTGGTCGACCAAGCGACCCATTAGAGCATCAATTCCTTATCAATGTCAAGGGTTTGGACCCCCGAGACTCCTTAGCCCGTATGACAGGCCGCCGATCTTGGCCCCTGATCCAGTTAGAAGGAAATGAATATGTTGACCTACTTGAGTTGTACCGCCAGTACGGGACCTTCGTCGAAGTCAGCTCGCTATCAAGAACAGCTAAAGAAAAGATTCAGAATGCAATGGTTCTATGCACCGTAGGACTGTCCCTTTTCCCAGATGGACAGAACTACATGGACATCAGGATAATCCAGCTTATGAGAAGATGGGGAAGTCGGCAAACCAATCGCCTCTCCATAGCCATGGCAGCGCTCTCCTTCCTTTATCGAGGTCTGACTCGATTCTCACTTGGAGAGTCCATTTTAGTTGAAGGATGCATCTACGCACTTCAGTCCTGGTTTTTCCAGCACGTTCCAGCCCGAGCAAGCTCTTTCAGATACAATGGTCAAGAACTCCTTCCAGTGGCGCAGTACCGGTCTATGATCAACAACATTCAAGAGGATGACGTTGTTTGGGACTATTTTGATCGGCAGCTGTCTCCTCCCAGATATACCTACGCTTATGGCAAGCGGTTCAAGTTGTTAGGACCATTCTTCTGCACTTACTACCAACCAGAGAGATGTGTTCGGCAGTTCTCCCAGAGGCAGCAGTATGTCGAAGCCCGACTGTTATCTGGAGCTATGGCAGAGTTCGATCTCACCTCCGCACAATGGTCCGGGGCATATCATTCTGCCCGCTACGGCTGGGATTCCTTTGTCTCTCTCAAAATCTTTCCAGGTCCTAGAGTGTCTGCCGACTATCATGAATGGTGGCAAATGGTTTGTCCTCCACCCCTTTGTCAAGATCAATGAAATCTTATTCTTCTCATTTTAATAAAATTCTATTTCCTTCCATTATGGTTTGACGACCTCGCCTAGGTAACAAGGCACACTTTCGTTGTTTATTTTCTTTGCAAAAAGAATGACAACACAATTGTCGTGATTCCTGCGACGACTCAGTCCCTAGTAATGGGACATCTTTTTCAAATTGTCTACCATATTTTCAGCAAATATTTCCTCCAAAAGCTAATTCCCTCAAAATCTAATCAGGTCTTTTGCTCTGCAGAGAGCATCCATATCATTTGATGGTTGAGACAAGATCAGGCAAAAGAACCACAGCATCCCAGTACTCGTCAGCCTCGGAAGAAGAGATGGGTTCCCCTCGATCCGAGAAGAGTCAAGAACAGCAGCAAGAAGACGATGGCATAGACCCTCAAATGTATGCCATGTTCAGAAAAATGATGAATAAGATGATGAATGAGCAGCCCGGGACCAGCTCAGAAAGGAACCCATTCAGAGAAAGGTTCCATGGTCGCAGGAGTAAGAAGGCTCCCAAGAAGCAAATCCAGCCAGAAGAGATGTCAGATGAATCAGATTCCACTGAAGATACAGATGAAGAATATGAGGTGCCTCCGGCATTTGAGAAGCGTGGCCAAAGTAAAAGCCGCAGATCAAAGAGCAGAGATAAAGAAGAACCGTTGCAAGCGCAATTCAGGGAAATGGCCAGAGTGGTCAAGGATCTGCAAGCCCGCGACAAGGGCAAGAAAGTCTTCACCAGTGAGGACTTCTATGACGGCTTAGAAGGGGATGATGATCTGGAAAATCTCCCTCGTAAATTCATCAAGTTCGATGGTTCTGGCGACCCAAAAGCTCATCTCGCCACCTTCTTCGCAGAATGCTCGAGGTTCAGAAGCGATAACCGAGCATTGTTTCTATGCTTCCCCCGCAGCTTGGAAGGAGTTGCCGCCAAATGGTATGCCGAGCATATCAACCCCATCGAGCTCAAGGAGTTCGATAAAGTTGTGAATTTATTCATTGAACGCTTCTTGTTCAACACAGAGGCGCTTCCTACACTGAGTCATCTCTGCAATTTAAGGCAGAACGAGAATGAAAAAGCACGGGACTTCATTCACAGATGGAGATCAGCATGTAATAAGATAAGAGATCCTATCTCGGAAAGGCATGCATTGTCCTTAATCCTCAACAATTTCTCGCAGCCGTTAAGAGGATTGATCTCCACAGCACCATCCAGGACCTTCATTGAGCTGACTGAACGAGCCGAATGGCTCGAGCTAAGTGTGGAAAATGGAGTCTATGAAGGCTTCACCTTTTTCAAGAACAACTCCCATGGTGAGCAGAAGAAGAAAGCTCACTTTACTTATTCTGCCAACAACAGCAACAAAGGCCAAAAACGATACAAAGGGCAGAAGAAAGATTACTGCTACAGCTCAGGCAGTTCGAACCACAAAGATCAGAAAGCAAAGCCTGCTCCTCAGTACAGCAAGCCTCCTCAGCAGGATCAAGGGCCGAAGCTGCGCGAGAAAACCAAACATGAAGGATGGAGCTATGACAGAAAGTTTACTCCCCTTGACCAATCGCTCGAGGACGTGCTCGAGTACATGCTATCAAAAGAGATGGTCAAATTGCCCAGATTGGCCGATCCTCCTGTGCCCATGGGGAAATGGAAAGATCAGTTCTGCAAGTTCCACAGGACAGTGGGACACAATACCGAGAACTGCTTTGTTCTCAAAAACATCATACAAGACCTCATTGAAAAAAATCTTCTAGTGGAAGGAGAAGAAGAAGAGAAAATGGACATTCTCAATCACCCCTTCCCTTCACACACCACAGCAGTAGTGTCTGCACAACCCTTTCTACCGCATGAACATATCAAGCCATGTTCTGCGCAAGATCTCCAAGTTCAGCATCAGGTGACGGTGCTACGACAAGCAGCTCCAGATTCTAAGAAGATGGACTTAATTTCAGCATTCAGCAAAATGAAAGTTGCAGAAGCACCTGTGAAGTCAGTTCCCAAATCAAAAGGAACTCCTGACTTCTTCAAGCAAATCGTTAGACCAAGGCCAGAGAATTCAAGTCAGAAGCCTCTGACTGCTCCATCCTTGACTTGGCCAAGAATTCTAGCAAGCACCGACAAGTACTGGATGATCTGCTCAGGAAAATCAAAGTTAAACCCAGTACCACTCCTGAAGACATGGCACAGATTGTGAACTCCGCCATGACCAATGCACCAATTACCTTCTCGGATGAGGACCTTTCAAAGCCTCATTCCTTTCACAATAATGCTCTTTACATCGTCGTTCGGGTCAGAGGAATGACGGTTCCCCATGTGCTGGTCGACGGAGGTAGTAGCCTCAACATATGTCCCGAAATGACCGCAAAGGCATTAGGGATCAAGGATGAAGAATATATTCCGGATCCCATCACTATCTATGGGTTTGACAATCATGGTCAAACGGCCAAGGGCAAGATATTCCTGGAGGTGTTCATTAATTATTCAGTGCATTCAGTGCTTTTCCATGTGGTTAATGTACCACCAACCTACAACTTGCTGCTCGGTAGGACGTGGATTCACAATACTAATGCAGTGCCTTCTACCCTCCATCAATGTGTGAAGTGGTCAAAAGGTGGAATGATTACCACAATACTGGGAGAAGACCCAGAAGAAAGGCTCCCGCAGCCCATGATTCCTCGGCCATCATTCAATGCAGACATTCCCAGCATTAGGGAAAGTGAAGAGATCAATCTCGGGGAGAATCGAGAAATACTTCAGGCACCATCAGAGCCATCTCTGCACACAGTAGCCACGACACAGTGGAAAGGTCCTCAATTCTTCAAGGTTGGAGGTCGAATCGACTACAGCACCATTAAGGATCATCCCTTGTTTCCTCAATTCATGAAGTCAAGAAAGGGATTTGACTTACTCCTGAAGCATGGCTATCAACCCTTCAAGGGACTCGGCAAGAATGAAGATGGCCGCATCGAGCCAATGATTCAGAAACATCGTCCCCACAGAGCAGGACTGGGGTTCTCCGGAGGAAGCTCATCAAGGAAGACTGTTTTTGTGAAAGGGGCACAATGAAGACCATTTGTTATTTCCTTTCTATTCTTTTCCAAATAAATGTCTCATTTTACCAATGTCATTGATCCATTCAATCAATAAAATTCCAAGCTTCTTTGTCTATCCGGATGCCATCTACTCCCTTTTTGTCTGTCTCATCATTTTATTCAATGCCATTTTATGTATGGTTCTCTTCAAATGATTGCTTGTCTTACTATAGGCCAATTTGTCTGAACCAGATTTCTTCTCCAAAATTTCAGAATGACTTCTCGGACAATCAAGAAGCTCGTTCTCAATCCCAAGGCCTCTCAAAAGTCGACAGCAATTCACAGAATCAAAGCAAGCACCGGAAATGACAAGAGTGCAAAGCAGTCTGATGATTGTGCAGAATATGATCAGTCTCTTCAGGAATTACCGGAGTTCGCCGCAGTTCAGAAGCAGGACGAACCATCTCCTCTAGTACAAGATCCAACTGAAGGTGTCAATATCGGTTCAGAGGAAGATCCAAAAATTCTCCAGATCGGAACCAGTCTAAGTCCAGAAGAAAAGAAAAGGCTTATAGATTTTCTCAAGCGGCATGAAGAAGTGTTCGCATGGACGTATGAAGACATGCCGGGCTTAGACCCCAAATTGGTCGAGCACCGTCTTGTCTTAAAGCCGGATGCTAAGCCAGTCAAGCAGAAGCTGAGAAAAATGGATCCCAGAATAGAACAACAAGTCAAAGAAGGACTTGAAGATCTGTTCAAAGCAGGATTTATTCGAGCTATTGACTACCCAGATTGGTTAGCCAATATCGTCGTTGTCCCAAAGAAAAGCGGCAAAGTAAGGATCTGCATAGACTTCAGAGACCTCAATAAGGCTACTCCGAAGGATGACTATCCACTTCCAAGCATCGATCTTCTAGTCGATAGCACGGCAGGACATGCCATGTTCTCTTTCATGGACGGATATTCCGGCTACAATCAGATTAAGTTGGCCGCCCGCGACCAATCGAAAACTTCCTTTACTACACCTTGGGGCACTTTCTGCTACACAGTTATGCCTTTTGGGCTCAAGAATGCTGGAGCAACGTATCAACGGGCAATGGCTGTCATCTTCCACGATCAGATGCGCAAAATCATGGATGCGTATGTTGATGACATTCTCGTGAAATCTAAAGAGGAAGAAGATCACCTTGAAGCACTTGATCAAGTCTTTAAAAGACTTATTCTTTACAAGTTAAGGCTTAACCCGCAAAAGTGTGTCTTTGGAGTCGAATCAGGTAAACTGTTGGGTTTTCTGGTCAGCAAAAGGGGAATTGAAGTTGACCCAGCCAAAGCAAAGGCTATCATTGATATGCCTCCCCCGAAGAATCTCAAAGAACTGCGTAGCCTTCAAGGACGTATGCAGTCAATCCGGCGATTCATTTCCAATTTGGCAATGAGATGCGAGCCTTTCAACCACTTGCTCAGAAAAGGAGTGAAGTTCGAATGGGGACCAGAGTGTCAGCAATCGTTCGATCGGATCAAGAAGTATCTTCTTAATCCTCCCATCCTGAAGCCACCAGAATTGGGAAAACCTCTTTTATTATACATCTCAGTTAATCAAGTCGCATGTGGCGGATTCTTGGCGCAATACAAAGAAGGCAGCCTGATAGAACACGCCATTTATTACGTGAGCAAGACTTTCATAGATTATGAAAAGAGATACTCTCAAATAGAGAAGACCTGCCTAGCTCTGGTATGGATGTGTCAGAAGCTAAGACACTACCTGCTAGCATCAGAAGTCAAAATCTTGTCTAAACTCAATCCTCTCAAGTATATCTTAGAACAACCTTTCCTCAGCGGACGAGTCGCAAAATGGCAAGTCTTACTGATGCAGTATGACTTAGAATATGTCTCGCAGCAATCAATCAAAGGCCAAGCAATTGCAGATCAATTGGCGGATTTTCCCCTGGCCGAAGAAGTGAAAGCCGAAGATGACTTCCCTGATGAGCAAATTTGCAACATCCAGCAATCTCCAGTCTGGAATTTATTTTTCGATGGTTCTAAGAATATGGCGGGAATAGGCATCGGAATTTTATTAATCACTCCAGAAAAAGAGATGATTCCGTTTTCTCTCAAGTTAGATTTTCAATGTACTCACAACATGGCTGAATATGAAGCCCTGATTCAAGGTTTAAGGATTCTATTAGACTTTAATGTCAAGAGAGTACATGCCCACGGTGACTCATTACTTGTTGTCAATCAAGTTCGAGCCGAATGGCAAGTCAAAGATCAGAAGTTATTTCCCTATCAGAAAATTGTTTCAGCTCTTATCAGCAAGTTCGAAGAATTTCAGTTATTTCATATCAAGAGAGATTTTAATCAAGTGGCTGATAGCCTAGCCAGCTTAGGCTCCATTATGGCATTCAAGAATGGAGAATCTTGTCGCTCTTTTGAAATTGGCAGACTTGACCAATCTGCCTTCATTCCAGCGGAACAGGTAAACCAGGCTGAGCAAAGGAAAAAGCCTTGGTATTACAACATCAAAACTTTCATAGAAACTGGCGAATTTTCTCCAGAACTCTCAAAAAAAGAGCAACGAGCAATCCAGCGTATGTCTACTCGATACTTCATTTTAGCCAATGTCCTCTATCGTCGTGGATTCAGTTCAGAGTATTCCAGATGTTTAGACGAAGACGAAGCCAAAGAAGTCGTGCGAGAAGCACATGAAGGCATTTGTGGTGGTCACGTCGGCTACCAAACCCTTGTCAAGCAAATCATAAGAGCAGGGTACTATTGGAAGACTATGCGACAAGACTGTTATCATTATGTGAAGAAGTGTGTGCAATGTCAAATACATGCACCTTCTATCCATGCTCCGGCAACTTATTTACAGTCTGTTGTCTCTCCATGGCCATTCTCCATGTGGGCCTTCGATGTCGTAGGTCCCATCACTCCTTCAGCTTCAAATGGCCACAAATACTTCCTTGCCGCAACAGAATATTTCACCAAGTGGGTAGAAGCCATCAGTCTCCGCACAGTAGAAGGCCGACACGTGGTCTCTTTTATTCACAAGAACATCCTTTGCCGTTTCGGCATCCCACATGACATTGTGTCAGACAACGGCAGTCATTTCAAGAATGAAAGAATGAAGACATTCTGCTCAAAATTCAAGATCTATCATCATTTCTCCGCTCCATATTATCCTCAAGGGAATGGTCAGGCAGAGGCCACCAACAAGATTTTAATTCGTATTTTGGAGCGAACTGTGGAAACAGGCCGTGACTGGCATGAGAAGATCCACGATGCATTGTGGGCCTATCGGACCACCATTCGTACACCAACGAATGCTACTCCATCAGAGCTGGTCTATGGGACAGAAGTAGTATTGCCGCTACATATTCAGAAACCCGCCTTGAAATTTGCTTCACTTCTGCAATTACCTCTTGATCAATACCAGCAGCAGCGACTAGTACAGCTAGACCTACTCGACGAGAGAAGACTAAAGGCAGCAGAGCATGCTCAATCCTATCGCCAGAGAGTGGCCAGGCAATATGCGAAATCTATCATCGAAAGAAGATTCAAAGTCAATGATTTAGTACTTCGATCCACAGCTTATCTCAAGCATCGTCCTGGCGGCAAATGGTCGCCAAATTGGGAAGGTCCCTATGTTGTCAAAGAAGCATTACCCTGCAACTCATATCGTCTCATCAATGCCGATGGAGTAGAATTGCCAGATCCTATTAATGCTCGACACTTGAAAAAGTTTTATACTTGAAACATTTATTCTCCTCTTGTAATCCTTCCTGTTTCCTTCAAATAATGATCCAACTTTCTTTCCCAGTTACACTAGGGCATTTTAAAATTTTGTTCTATATACAGGCAGGATAAACAAATTCCTCATTTCATGCACTTGTGCATTCATATGCATCAACTCATATTCATTTGCATTCAATTGCATTAATAACAATCCGGTCGGTATTGGGATTTCAACAAACAGTCCCATCATAATTCCTAATGATCCAAAGATCATCGCCAATACTGAACCAAAACCCAGCACTCGAACTGGTATTATTTCAAAAATCCAGTATTCAAGCTGGCACATTTTCAACTTTTAGGAAAACCGAGTTCCGACTCGGGTTTTTATTCAAATCATTTTCCTTTGTTGATCCGGGTTCCGACTCGTGATCTCTCTACTTTATTCGAGCCTTGACTCGATTTCTTCATTTTCCTTTGTTGATCCGGGTTCCGACTCGTGATCTCTCTATTTTATTCGAGCCTTGACTCGATTTCTTCATTTTCCTTTGTTGATCCGGGTTCCGACTCGTGATCTCTCTACTTTATTCGAGCCTCGACTCGAACTCTCCATTTTCCTTTGTTGATCCGGGTTTCGACTCGTGATCTCTCTAACTTATTCGAGCCTTGACTCGATTTCTTCATTTTCCTTTGTTGATCCGGGTTCCGACTCGTGATCTCTCTACTTTATTCGAGCCTCGACTCGAACTCTTCATTTTCCTTTGTTGATCCGGGTTCCGACTCGTGATCTCTCTACTTTATTCGAGCCTCGACTCGAACTCCTCATTTTCCTTTGTTGATCCGGGTTCCGACTCGTGATCTCTCTACCTTATTCGAGCCTTGACTCGAACTCTCCATTTTCCTTTGTTGATCCGGGTTCCGACTCGTGATCTCTCTAACTTATTCGAGCCTTGACTCGAACTCTTCATTTTCATTTGTTGATCCGGGTTCCGACTCGAGATCTCTTTATTCATTCGAGCTCAGATGCGAGCTCTTCATTTTCTTTATTGATCTGGGTTCCGACTCAAGACCTCCCTATTCATTCGAGCTTTGATTCGAGCTCTTCATTTTCTTTGTTGATCCGGGTTCCGACTCGTGATCTCATTATCTTACTCGAGCCTTGACTCAAGCTCTTCGTTTTCTTTATTGATCCAAGTTCCGACTCGTGATCTCTTTATCTTCATTCGAGCTCATATTCGAGCTCTTCATTTTTCTCTGTTGATTCGGGTTCCGACTCGTGATCTCATTATCTTATTTGTGCTCTGATTCGAGCCTTCCATTTTCTTTTGTTGATCCGGGTTCCGACTCGTGATCTCAATATTTTATTCGAGCTCTGACTCGAACACATCATTCTCCTTTATTGATCCAAGTCATTTCGATCATCAGGGTCTGTCAATTGCTCAAATTTGATATTTTGCCCTCCAAATTCTCAATTCAAATCTTTTGGATCAATCAATTCCCAATTTTGACCCCAGGGTCACCCAATTTTCAATTTCAAATTCCAATTCTCAATGCCAATTACCAAATTCTCAATTTTGACTCCAGATCATGCAATTTCGACCTTCGGGTCATCCAATTCTCCAATTTCGACCTTCGGGTCACTAAATTTCCAAATTTCGACCTTCGGGTCATCCAATTCTCAAATTTCGACCTTTGGGTCACTCAATTTCCAATTTCGACCTTCAGGTCACTCAATTTCCAATTTCGACCTTCGGGTCACTAAATTTCCAAATTTCGACCCTCGGGTCAATCAATTTCCAATTTTTGACCTTCGGGTCAATCTATTTCCAAATTTTCGACCTTTAGGTCAATCAATTTCCAAATTTTGACCTTTTTCCACAATTTCGACCTTTCGGTCAACCAATTCCAAATTTTCGACCTTCGGGTCAATCAATTCTCAATTTCGACCTTCGGGTCACACAATTTCGACCTTTTGGTCAACCAATTCCAAATTTTCGACCTTCGGGTCAATCAATTCTCAATTTCGACCTTCGGGTCACACAATTTCGACCTTCGGGTCAAACAATCTCAATATTCAATTTCAATCATTTTCTCTTGCGAGAGACCCTTTTTAGGGAGAGTTCGAGGGAGCTCGTTCTTTTCGCATGCTATCCAATCCGTTCACTTAGCCCCTTTCTAGGGAGAGTTTGAAGGGACTCGCGTCTTTGTGAACCGTTTGCAAAACAATTTCCAATTTCACACAAGAAACCCTTTTAAAGGGAGAGGCTTGACGGAGACTCGCTTTTCTTGTGACCCCCCAATTTCATACTAGGCCATTTTCGTCATGAAAGACCCTCTTTGCAGGGAGAGTGTGATGGACTCATTTCTTTCATGACCCAATTTTCAGACCTCAATATTATCGGCCCCCTTTCCATAAGAGAAGCCTAATATTAGGGAGCTTTGACGAAAGCTCAATTTCTTTTTGAAAGTTCGTTTTGCAAACACCTCCTCTTCAGGGAAGAGAGGAGTATTTCCCATTTCCCATTCAGGTAAGGGCTAAGCCTGAGTCTCTCTTTTTGGGGAAAAAGAGAGGAGAATTTTCGTCATGGATGTGTTGAACCGGACTTCAAATACTCACTTTCACCAAGGATTTCAAGAAAATTTTATCAAATTTGTCAATCAATTGTTGATTTCAGAATCTTTATTGCACTAATCTCTATCTCAATTTGCCTTCAGCATTACTTCCAAAAGAATGAAGCTTTTGCGAAAAGAGATTCAAACTTCAAATTCTTTCATTGGCCAACCAAAAGGATGAAGGATAAGTCCTCGATATGGCCAGAAAAGAAGATTCAATGTTATTGAAAAGCCGTAGATGATCGATGTTGATCGCAGTCAATGGCGCATCTTTAAAGACTATTCTTGTAAGGACGAGGCAGTGGAAATATCCTGAGTGCTAGAAAAGAGAGAATTCACCCAAACCCTGTCTCCTCAGAATCATCTAAGCTGCAATTAAATATTCGCAAAAGGGATCTCTCACCTGTCGTCAAGATGAAGGCGAATTAGGCGAGTAGACCCCCGGGGCCAAAGAAGATTCGAAACATCTCCAAGATGACGGAGTTTGTGACGGATCCTTCCAGGGAAGGTCCAAAGCACTGTCAAGATGAAGGCAGATGCGATGAACCTCTCGACAATCCCTAAAAGGTATTTAACTTCAGCTATCATCCAAAGATCTTCCAGCCAATGAGCCAATATCATCAAAGAAGGATCGAAACATCTCCAAGTTGAAGGAGTTTATGACGTACCCTTCCCGAAAGAGAGAAAGAGAGGAAAAAGAAAGAGAGAAAAAGTCAGAACATCTCCAAAATGAGGGAGAATGCAGCCAAAACCCAGAGAGCCAAAAGAGTGCAGAAAGATTGTCAAGAGAGAAGCCCTCAGGATATCAAACTGCCAAATCTATCAAGAATCTTCTTTAAATTTGTGAAATTCTATTATCAATACTCTTTCATCAATTGCTTTCATAATATCAAATTCTCTTTCCTGCTCATATCAAGGAAATTGATAGCTTCCTTGAAGAAGGTCAATTGCAAGCAATTTGGGTTTCCAATCTCGATTCTACGAAGTGAACCTTATTTGGAGGGAATGCTTCAGGTAGAAAAGAAAGAACATCTTTGCAACAATATGCAACATTTTCAAAAATTTTGAATCAACAGCAAAATTTCCAACATTTTGACAATATTTTCTAGCTATCCTGACGTGAAGTGAGAGCTTGATGTCCGTTTTCGATGCATCCTGACACCAATTTTAAATCCCTCCTAAGGACTTGATTCCTTCCCTTCTTTGAGAGCATGAACTCTCAAATTTGCACACTTCCCTGTGTCCCCACTGTCCCACCATAGACAGTCCCATTTCGGCTTGAGGTTAAGCCACCAATTCCAGCAAAAGGCAATTTCAAAAGCTGATTTTAGTCTCAGCAATGAGACGCCCAAAATCAATCCCTTTTCAAGCTTTAGGGACCCCATTTTCCTTCCTTTTGCAAAACCCCTGTCGGATTTACTGTGCAAAATCCGAAGGTTCCATCATGGTCTCTTCCTTCGAAGATTCCAGTTCATTTTCCGCCCGATCAGGATAAGGGTACAAACCTGAGCCTCCTTAGATGAGGTATTTCATTTTCCGCCCGATCAGGATAAGGGTACAAACCTGAGCCTCATTCAAAGAGGTATTTCATTTTCCGCCCGATCAGGATAAGGGTACAAACCTGAGCCTCCTTCGATGAGGTATTTCATTTTCCACCCGATCAGGATAAGGGTACAAACCTGAGCCTCATTCAAAGAGGTATTTCATTTTCCACCCGATCAGGATAAGGGTACAAACCTGAGCCTCATTCAAAGAGGTATTTCATTTTTCCGCCCGATCAGGATAAGGGTACAAACCTGAGCCTCAATCAAAGAGGTATTTCATTTTCCGCCCGATCAGGTTAAGGGTACAAACCTGAGTCTCATTTCAATGAGATATTCCATCCCCCAATCAGGTCAAGGGTTAAAACCTGAGCTTCATTCCATACGAGGTATTTATGTCCCATCCAGGTTAAGGTCATAAACCTGAATTTCACTCTCACAGAGTGAGTCTTTTCTCTTCATTCTTCGCTTCATATCTACCATCTTCCTCGGGCTAATTTCTTCATACCCAGTCAGATCCTTCTAACTAGGGCATTTTTTTTTATATAGCCCAAATTTGGTGTGTTTTTCTTTGCCACTAAGCTCGGCCATGAGCCGGCTTAGTAGCAAAGAGGGGCATCTGTAAACACCCCAAATTTTCACTCCCCTCCCCGACATTTTTCACCAAGCATCAGTTCAAGCCTCTGAAATCGCTGGAGGGCAAAATGGTCATTTTCTTAGCCGGACCTTGCAAAAGTCCAAATTTCATCTGCAACTCTCAAAATTTCTCTAATTTTAACTCAGATGTTCAAAATTTTATTCCTGACAGGAGACAAACATCTCCAAGTCTTGATTCAAGATTGCATTTCATAAGACATGACATTGCATATCATTGCATGAGCATTTCAAATCACTGCACTGCACAGCATGTCATTTCGAGGTCCAGAACTCTTGATTTCAAAATTTTTAATCCAGATTAGAATTTCAACTCTTTTCAAAATTGATTTCAAAACCCTGGGTCTTCAAAATTATCAATTTTTCCCATTTTACCCCCAGGACTCTGAATTTCAAAATATTTCCTCAGGAAAACCATCTGGATAGTTTTCAATATGGATTTGAGTCACTTCACCTCAGATTTTGCCCTTTTTGACAATTTCAAATATCTTTCTTTTACAAAATCGCCCTACAAGGGCCAAATCTTTCCAAAATTCCTGTTTTGCCCATTAGTCCAGATTTTATGAAAATTCCAAAAAGAAGTTGTGGTTTTATCCTTATTTCAATAAAGAAGCAATGTGGGACCCACACTGAGGTGGTGTCACACAAGCTTTCCTTTTGAAAATTTGAATTTTGAAAAACCCAAAAATATAGGAGCCTTGTCCCCTGGATTGGTGCCACTTGTCTTTTCTCTCTCCTCCCATTTACATGCCATGTGTCAGCATAGGGTTCACCTAGAGTCGGTGCCACATGTCACCCTCCCTCTTCTGCCAAGTGTCAGTGTGGGGCTACCTTAAGAAGCCGCCACATGTCTGCCATGTGTCAGTATCCATCTTGCGCCATGTGTCATTTCAAAGACTACCAGAAGATGCCAAGTGTCATAGGTTGTCCTGTCTAGAAAAAGTGGAGTTTGTCTCCTCTGAGGTGGCGCCACTTGAAGTGTGTCTCCTGTAGGGGACACGTGTCAACCCCTCCTTCCTTCTAGAAAAGTAGTTTGACACATGTCCTCTCCCTATTTTTTTCAGAAAAGTAGGAAACATGTGTCACTCCTAAATTCCTACAGAAAAGGTAGGCTTGTCTCCTCTGAGGTGGCGCCATCTGGAGTGTCTCCTGCAGAGGACATGTGTCAAGCTCTCATTTCTTCAGAAAAAGCAAGTGCCATGTGTCATTTTCTGCTTTCCTCAGAAAAACTAGAATTCAAATATTCAAAATCCCCATAGGTGGCGAAAATCAAGAACTCCTACCTTTTTCATCCTGTCTGAGATGGCGCCACATGGCTTGGCCCACCTTCTCTCCCCTCTGCCACGTGTCATTCTCTGCTTCTTTCAGAAAAAGTAGATGACACATGTCTTCTCCCTACTTCTTTCAGAAAAGTAGGAGACACATGTCACTCCTGGCTTTCTTCAGAAAAAGCAAACCATTCAAAATTCAAACAAGGCACTAGGTGGCAAAAATCCTGAGCTCTGATCTTTCCAGATGGCCTGAGATGGCGCCACATGTCCCTTTCCCTCCTTTTCCTCCCTCTTGTCACATGGCATTGTAGGAGCCACCCTGAGGTGGCGCCACATGTCCACCCTCCATTCCTCCAGGGCCAACCTCCATTTGAATTTCAAACTTCCCCCTGAGGTGGCGCCATTTGAGAAAGCCTCTCCAGACAGCTGACACTTGTCCGCCACATGTCCAGACCTCCCTGCACCAGAAAAAGTAGAAAAAACCCCCCATGAGGTGGCGCATTTTGCTTCCTCCCCTCATGTTCTCCTGCCACATGGCATCGTAGGAGCCACTCTGAGGAAATGCCACATGTCAGCCCCTCCTTTCCTGCAGAAAAGCAAAATTTTAAACATTTGAACTCCCCAGAGGTGGCGCCACATGGCATGCCCCTACTGTTCCAACTTTACACCTCAGATCACCTTTTGAGGTGGCACCATTCCAGGACTCCACTTGGCTCCATTTTTTATTTTTTTATTTTATTTTTAATAAAGGTAGCCCACCATGAGGTGGCGCCACCTGAGGACTCCCTACAAAAGGTGAGTTTGAATTTCAAATTCCAAAAGAGCACCCTCTGAGGTGGCGCCTTCTGGGAGCTCCCTGCAGAGAGAATCAAGCTAACTTTTGAAAAATTCCAAATTCCCCTGCTGAGGTGTCTCACCCACAAAATTTCTATTTTTTTATTTTTCTCAAAAAATCAAAAGAGCCTCTTGAGGTGGCGCCACCTGAGGGCTCCCTGCAGAAGACAAATTCGAATTTTAAACCCCTCAGATGACACCCCCTGAGATGGCGCCACATGGAGGGCTCAGATCCAACCTGTTTGAAATTCAAATTTTTTTCAGAAAATCTATAAAAACAAGGCTCCATGTCCAGCATGGGGATCAATTTTTTAGCTCTTGTGAACTTGGAAAATCCAACCTAGCCTTCCTAAAACCCGATTTTGAACTTTGGAAATCGTGCCCCCTTTGGCGCATTGAAGAAGGTGGAGTAGAGCTCGTGCCGTGGCGAATTCGATTCCAACAGAGGTCGATTTTTGTGAACCATCCGAAGCTTGGAGCGAAGGACGAAGGAAGCTCGTGATAGCTGACCCCTTTCAGGAGCTCCTACGCTGCGTAACGAAGCAAGGTGCACTTCTTTTCCCCTTGATGTGATGCTATAATCCGAATCGGGAGTCGTTTGAAGAAAGAGCTCATCCGAGGGATGGATTGAGCTATTCTCATAAAACGACATACATAAAAATGTGTCATTATGCTTCCTTGATGATTTTAACATGCATGTAGTTAGCTAGGTTTAATTTGCATTTTATTTCATTCATTTAGCATATTTCATGAATTAATTAGGATTAATTTAGCCTTTATTTCAATTCTGCTTATTTTCAGTAGGTCTCTGTTTTTGTCAGTCAGTCCACACGTCATTTCATGCATTTATTTTTTATTAAAAATCCCAACAAAATCACGGAATGCGACCCTAGGTGTCCCTGAAATTTTGCCAAAAATTCGGAGCCATTTGAATTTGTTTACTGCGGTAAACATCCAAAATGGTAAGTCGGGTTTTGTAACCCGGGATGCGTTTTGAAAACCATTTGCCGACTTGTAAAATCGAGTTCTCCCTCCTGGGAGATCCGATTTTCGATCCGAAAAATGCCCTAAACTCGGGAGAATGTCTCGTTTTTAATATGATTTGTTCAGATTTTTAAGATTTTTTTTATGACTGACAAAAATCCGAGAGTTCGGGACACGTGTCAGAGCCTAATTTGGGCCTCTGAGATCTTGGATCAACTTAGGGCTATGGTTTCTCTTTGTGTGTTGCTTCAAATCCGAAACTGTAAAAAGTGAAAGTGGTGTCCGAGATGTCCTCTGTTTGAATCTAAAAGCCTGTAATTTTTAGAACAGTGTTGAACCCTACTTCGAATTTTTCTTGTCAGTCCCCTGTTTTGCTACATTTGTCTGGTCTGTTAGTTTAGGCAGAAATAGTTATATTTTTATCTATGTTTCCGTTGATCAAATGCCAAAGTAATAAACATGAAAGTTGTTCATTTAGGTGTCGTGAATGACTCTGATTAATTTCACAAATTTCCATGGCCGTTTTATATTTTTTTGGCATTTTACAATCGATCATGGTGATTTTTACCTCTGTCAGAATTAATTCCCTGTTTCTGAATTCACTATGGCTCAAATCCCGAGGCTATAAAAACCAAAAATGTTGCATTTCGGGTCTTTTAGCAGTCTGCAAAATATCAGAAGTTTCCATGGTGTAAATCTTGCATTATCATATTAGGCATTGCATTTGGTTCGGATCCATAGGCAAAATCCATCATTTTAGGACTTCCTTTAAATTTTAGCATTTAAATCATATCATTTCGTGAATTTTAGCATTCTAGGTTGTTTATCAGAGTGTTTAGATGCTTCATACCGAATTTGGTGCAATTTGGAATCCATTTGAGGTTCGGATCATCCATAATACCAAAACAGGGTCCCGCAGGACCCATATCCAAGCGAAAAACAAGCGAAAATCGCTATTTTTGATAAATTGCAAAATACCAAATTCTGATTTTACAGTTCTAATGTGTTTAGAAGCATGTCATATTGCATTTCATCATCATTGAGTTCAATTTGAATTTCGAAATCCCAATTTTACTAAGTTTTCCTTCAAAAAGCCCTGATTTTAAAGGTGTAACTTTAATTTTAGGGGTATTTTGGTCATTTTGACCCCAATTCCGAATTTCAAACTGTTTTTCACTGAATTTCTTGCATTTTCATCATTTCAAATATCAAGGAAGCATGAGAATAGGGTTTATATCCAATTAAATCCAATAATTTCATAATATTATTGGAAAATCTTGGAAAAACCCACATATTTGAGCTAACCCAATTTCGAGTTTTGCAGGAATAATCCAAAGAAGGAGCTGAAGTCTGCAAATTTCTTTTATTTTCTTTATTTAGTGATGTAATAATGTAAATTTTGGAATAAGAGATTTAATTTCCTGCTTAGACTAGGATGCATGTCATATAGTTTGAATTTATGCAATATCCTGATTATATGATTCATGCATTTTATTTCAAAAGCACCATGGATATTCACGAATGGCACGTGCACCAACTCTTAGGGAGTTGACGGACTTGGTGGAATCCATATTTACGGCCCTAGTCGGAATATGGACGAGACCCAGATCCATCATCTTTCTACTAGTCACATTGAGCCTACACTCTTAGGCTATCTTAAAAATGCACATCATATTTCCAAAGTTTTCAAAATCATGTGCATCAAATCAACTAAATTCTGAGCATATTCATGGCCACAGTCAGAATATGTGAAGGATTTATCTTGACTTAATGCACATTTTTCCAACAAATCTCTTAGAAAATCTTTTCAAAGTGCATTCATTCACTCATGACATTTACATCATGAAATCATTGATTTTCTCAAGATTTTCTCAAGAAAACTTCATTCTCAAGAAATCGATTTCTCAAGAAATTCTAAGGATTTTTCAAAATTGGTTTTTCCAAGACAAGTTTTTCCACAGTTTTCCCAGGAAAATGATATTTTCTTAAGATATTCAAAAGAGTTTTCCAATCTTTCTTCAAGATCCAAAATCGATTTCCAAGTATTTCAAAAGGTAAAATTCCCAGGATTTCGATTCCCCAAGTTTTGAATTTTCTTCTCCAATGAGTTTTCCTATAAATCTTCTATCATTTTCCCCAGAAAACTCTCAAAGTCCAAGTTTTCCTAAGAAGTGTTTCCCTTTTCAAAAGGTTCATCTTCTCTCAAGAATCACTTCCATTTTTCCAAGATTTTCAACTATTTCTGAATTTTCCACATCTTTATAAGCTTTCTCATGTTTTCAAAAACCCCTTTTTATCTGAGTTTCCTGAGAAATTGACCTCTTTCCTGAGAGATTCTTTCCAACTCCAAATGTTTTTCTAAGCATACATCATGTTTTTCAACTGGCATTTTCCAAAATCTCATAGCACATGCCTAAATTCTCTGTGCATTTAGGATAGAACATAACTTCGATAATTTAACCAAGTCAAGCATAGTTTTGGTCCTTGGTTCGATTACCCCTGTTAAAGGCGGCAGGAACGGTCGAACCTCGTACCGACAGGTCGAGCCCCATCCCATGGATTTTCCCGCAATTTTCAAAAACGGAGGCGAGTATTTCAAAACAATTTCCAAAATCTGGTCAAAGTTTGAGGCGCGAAAGCGTTTCTCTCTTTTTCTCTTCTGCAAGGAAGGGGAGACGGGGGAAAAATTTCGCGACGATAACAGCATGTTCTGCTGCTTTTAGCCTTCTCTTGTCGAGTAAGTCTAATTGTACCAGTCGCTGCTGTTGGTATTGATCAAGAGGTAATTCTAGCAGTGATGTGAATTTCAAAGCGGGCTTTTGAACATGTAGTGGCAATACTACTTTTGTTCCATAGACCAATTCTGATGGAGTAGCGTTCGTTGGAGTGCGAATGGTGGTCCGATATGCCCATAGTGCATCATGGATCTTCTCATGCCAGTCACGTCCTGTTTCCACAGTTCGCTCCAAGATACGAATTAAAATCTTGTTGGTGGCCTCTGCCTGACCATTCCCTTGAGGATAGTAGGGAGCGAAAAAATGATGATAGATCTTGAATTTTGAGCAGAATGTCTTCATCTTCTCATTCTTGAAATGACTGCCATTATCTGATACAATGTCATGCGGGATGCCAAAACGGCAAAGGATGCTCTTGTGAATAAAAGAGACCACATGTCGGCCTTCAACTGTGCGAAGAGTGATGGCATCTACCCACTTGGTGAAATATTCTGTTGCGGCAAGGAAGTATTTGTGGCCATTTGAAGCTGAAGGGGTGATGGGACCTACAACATCGAAGGCCCACATAGAGAACAGCCATGGAGAGACAACAGATTGCAGATATGTTGCGGGAGCATGGATGGAAGGTGCATGTATCTGGCATTGCACACACTTCTTCACATAATGATAACAGTCTTGTTGCATAGTTTTCCAATAATAACCTGCTCTGATGATCTGCTTGACAAGGGTTTGGTAGCCGACGTGGCCACCACAAATGCCTTTGTGTGCTTCCCGCACGACTTCTTTGGCTTCGTCTTCGTCTAAGCATCTGGAATATTCTGGACTGAACCCTCGACGATAGAGGACATTGGCCAAAATGAAGTATCGAGTAGACATATGCTGGATTGCTCGCTGCTCTTTCTTTGAGAGTTCTGGAGGAAATTCACCGGTTTCTATGAAAGTTTTGATGTTGTAATACCAAGGCTTCTTCCTTTGCTCAGCCTAGTTTACTTGTTCCGCTGGAAGGAAAGCAGGTTGGTCAAGTCTGCCAATTTCAAAAGAGCGACAGAATTCTCCATTTCTAAATGCCATAATGGAGCCTAAACTGGCTAGGCTATCCGCCACTTGATTAAAATCTCTCTTGATGTGGAATAACTGGAATTCTTCAAACTTGCTTACAAGAGCTGAAACAATTTTCTGATAGGGAAATAGCTTCTGATCTTTGACTTGCCATTCGGCTCGAACTTGATTGACAACGAGTAATGAGTTGCCATAGGCATGCACTCTCTTAACATTGAAATCTAATAGAATTTTTAGACCTTGAATCAGGGCTTCATATTCAGCCATATTGTGGGTACATTGAAAGTCTAACTTTAGAGAAAATGGAATCATCTCCTTTTCAGGAGTGATTAATAGGATTCCGATGCCTATTCCGGCCATGTTCTTAGAACCATCGAAAAATAAATTCCAGACTGGAAATTATTGAATATTGCAAATTTGCTCATCAGGGAAGTCATCTTCGGCTTTCACTTCTTCTGCTAGAGGAAAATCCGCCAATTAATCTGCAATTGCTTGACCTTTGACTGATTGTTGCGAGACATATTCTAAGTCGTACTGCATCAGTAAGACTTGCCATTTTGCGACTCGGCCGCTGAGAAAAGGTTGATCTAAGATATATTTGAGAGGATTGAGCTTAGACAAAATTTTGACTTTGGATGCCAGCAGGTAGTGTCTTAGCTTCTGACACATCCATACCAGAGATAGGCAGGTCTTCTCTATATGAGAGTATTTCTTTTCATAGTCTATGAAAGTCTTACTCACATAATAAATGGCGTGTTCTATCAAGCTGCCTTCTTTGTATTATGCCAAGAATCCGCCACATGCGACTTGATTGACTGAGATGTATAACAGAAGAGGTTTTCCCAATTCTGGCGGCTTCAGGATTGGAGGATTAAGAAGATACTTTTTTATTCTATCGAACGATTGCTGACACTCTGGTCCCCATTCGAACTTCACTCCTTTTCTGAGCAAGTAATTGAAAGGTTCGCATCTCATTGCCAAATTGGAAATAAAACGCCGGATTGATTGCATACGTCCTTGAAGGCTACGCAATTCTTTGAGATTTTTCGGGGGTGGCATATCAATGATAGCTTTTGCTTTGGCTGGGTCGACTTCAATTCCCTTTTTGCTGACCAGAAAACCCAACAATTTGCCTGATTCGACTCCAAAGACACACTTTTGTGGGTTAAGCCTTAACTTGTAAAGAATGAGTCTCTTAAAGACTTGATCAAGTGCTTCGAGGTGATCTTCTCCCTCTTTAGATTTCATGAGGATATCACCAACATATGCATCCATGATTTTGCGCATCTGATCGTGAAATATAACGGCCATTGCCCGTTGATATGTTGCTCCAGCATTCTTGAGCCCAAAAGGCATAACTGTATAGCAGAAAGTGCCCCAAGGCGTAGTGAAAAAAGTTTTTGATTGGTCGCGGGCGGCCAACTTAATTTGATTGTAGCCGGAATATCCGTCCATGAAGGAGAACATGGCATGTCCTGCTGTGCTGTCAATCAGAAGATCAATGCTTGGCAGTGGATAGTCATCCTTCGGAGTCGCTTTATTGAGGTCCCTGAAGTCTATGCAAATCCTGACTTTTCCACTTTTCTTTGGTACAACGACGATGTAACGCCCCGGATTTCCAAAACAAAGCTAAGTTAAAATTTTCATGGATTTCTTTTTTTTTTCTTTGCAGCGGAACTTAGAAAAGCTTTTAGCAGCGGAATAAGACGATAATGAGTCGTCGGTTTTAGAAAACTCCGAGCACGTTGCAGGTATGTGGCCAAGCAACTCATTGACCACCAAAGTGTTCCATTTTATCGAAAGCACATGTTTATTACAACACTACTGCTTAGAAAAGCAGTGAAGGTTCAATAAAAAGGAAGCAGTACAACTCTGTCTAGAGAAACCTTGGAACTTGATGCCGCCTTGCTCCGCATATCGCCACGCAGGTTCAACACCTGAAATCCCCATTAAACGGGGTCAGAACCACTGATGGTCTGGTAAGTAGGCAAACACCTATCTATTCAACTCAAGTAAATGCATAGACCACTCAGGGTCGCAGTTCGTAATACGACGCTCAAGCCTCCATGACTTAGCGTATATCGCACAAGCCTCATCAGGGCTATGAGTTGAACATCCACGCAAGTCGTCATGACTTCGCATAAGCCTCTTCAGGGCTGTGAGTTAGAATAACCTCTCAAGTCTCTACGACTTAGCCTTGACTTCCTCAAAGTCACGAATGGATGTCTAGCTCAAGCCTTTATGCTTGGCACATCCGTATCCTACGAATCTAAGGACAGCTCTCCAAGCTTCACTTAGTCGTACGGATATCAATGGGGTTCTTTCCCAATCGGTCCAGTAGTATACCGACCATGACACCTTCACAAAGGTTATGCAGGACTGACTCAACAACGTCATCCACTCATACATTCAAAGTAGCACTGTACCTAAGCTAATGCTTTGTTTCGATAATTGCACCTCCCCCTGGGCTTAGGGGACTCATATCTGGGCGACAACGCGACGATCTGGGGGTTGATTATTCTATGTATTTTAGATACCCCAGAGGCCTGTTGACCCCATCCCCCTAGTAGGACGGTACAACATACCGGAAGAGATCCTTACTAGGTATCCGAATGCATTCTGCTACTGCAGTAGTTGGGTTCAATCCTTAGATATTTAAGGATAACCACGACCTCCATACCTCTGAGTGACGAAGGCCATCAATGAACTCTATCAGGTTCGGGTGAAATATATGTCACTCAAGGCTGCGCCATCACCGTCTTCCTCGGTGAGAAATTCTGAAAGGGGCCTGCCGGTCTTACAATTACTTGACGAACATTGCATGCCTATAGGGCAGCCTTTGAGAAGTATGTACCCGACCCCAATCAACCACACGGTTTTCACCGTGGAACAAAGGTTTTATTCATATGCATGCTTAACTCTGCTCTCGGCACTTCGGCCTTGACGAGCACTTCACCTCTTTCGGTGGAAACAACACACTCCGGCTCAGCGGCCCTTACGAGTCTGGTTGTCTGATAATTCTCAATGAGCATGCACATGACTCGATCTCTACGGATCGGCTACTCGGCATATTTTTACGCAACGAGCTCAGGACCTCGTCAAGGCGCTACCACTACTTTGGCGCAACGGCTCTTACAAGTATGATGCCCTTGCAGGTGTCAGGGAGACGAGTCATTCTGACATCGTTCCAACAAAGGACATCATTGTGCCACTTAACTGGTTTTGGCAGCTCTTCTGCCAACCATTCTGTCAACACCTTCTCTGCTCTACCGGCAGTGGTGCGACGAACCTTTCTACATTGTAGAAGGCGTTCCATAACTGGGTAGCACTTCTGCTACGTTCTTTCTGAGTCATTCTTAGCTCCTTCAGGAATTTCAGCAGCACTTCCTCTCTTTTACGGAGAAAGCGTGCGTTTCTTTTATCCGTTTTAGCGGCATCTCCCCTCTTTGGTGGGAAATCGCTACGCTTAACTAGAGAAATGGATGCGCACCGTTGTGCGTACTTTGCATCCATCAAGGTTGCAGGAACCTTGGGCCATAGCCAGGCCATACGTAATTGATTTAGTCTTTACGTAAAGAGCATTTTGCTAAAAGGCGAAGCCTTTCCAATAGGGGCTTCATTCGTCAAGCAGAATCTTGTACGAGGAGCGGTAAGGGAATCGCATGGGCGATTTTGGAGTTGATCTCCATTTGAACGCTCACTTACGCGCCATATATGTAATATAAGCAGAAGCTTGTGCTTTATACAGCGGCGGCGTAAAGGAAATGCATATACCATTGTTCAGGGTGTGTAACTGAACGAAATATTCTACATATATAACAAAGCAGAAGCCTTGGCATCGTTCGACGCAACGGCGTAAGTAAATACATAATCGGAAGTGCTTTAATCGGAAGTACAGAAAGCAGGGAGCCTTGGCATCATACGACGTGACGGCAAAGGTAAATTACATGGCCTGTGCGATATAAGACGCGTCGGCAGTATCAGCAGATATACACCTAGATTTGTATCCAACGATAGTTACGAGGCGAGCGAGTGAACACCGAAGTGTCCTAGAGGGCTCAACCAAGAACTAGGGTGAGATACTATTTTGAAGAACGCATATACTGCGTATTCGAACATATATATCCGACGATAGTTACGAGGCGAGCGCGTGAACACCGAAGTGTCCTAGAGGGCTCAACCAAGAACTAAAGCAAGATACTACTTCAGAAAGTATATGCTATATACAAACAATCAAATACTTGAGAGAGATGGTTTAATGAAGCGAACTTACTTCAATTTGAGGAAGAAACGACTCCGATTGCTTCAAACGCTTCGAACGAGGCTCGACTTCGAAAAAGGATCAACTTCGAACTTCGGACGAAAAAGGACTTGGACTTTGACTTTGAACCAAACCAGGTTCAAGTCAAGTCAACTGGGTTCAGACTTAGGTCAAGTAGGTTCAGACCTAGGTCAGGTGGGTTAGGACCAGGTCAGGCAGGCTCAGACCAGGTCAAGCAGGCTCAGGCTAAGTCAGGCAGGCTCAGACCAGGTCAGGTGGGCTCAGGTGGGCTAGGCTAGGTAGGGGAGGTTTGGAAAAGGAGGAGAGAGAGAGGGGTTGGCGATTTTCTAAAGGAGGGGGGGTCCTCTATTTATAGGTTCTGAAACTTGGGCCCCAAGTTTCAGAATCCCCTCTTTACCCCTTGGCTTTTCAGAAATCCCTTCCATGGAAGGTGCTGGAAGGAGCTGGAAGGCTCTGGAAGGTGCTGGAAGGTGTTGGAATATTCTAGAATCTTCTAGAATATTTTCTGAGAAATATTTCTGTGGGTCCCACCCATATTTCTGTGGGTCTTGCAAGAATTTCGGGTTTTCGGCGATTTTTTTTCGAAAAATTCTGAGTACGCCATTATCTTCGTATTGATGCAACTAAGAAAGTTGGCTCGCAGGAATCCTTTGATTTTATTCAGGTAGGAAGTTATGGCTTCCAGTGTGTTTGAGCATATATTCGTGAAGATACGAATATCCTAAGTATATTTGGATCGCAGGAATCAGTTTGATTCGCTTTACGATAAAAACACTATTTTTCACTGGAAAAATGCCTCAGGAATTTATTCAGAGTTATCTGAAAAATTGCGGGTCTTACATCATTACCCCCTTAAAGGAATTTCGTCCGCGAAATTCAGTTAAGAGTACTAAGTGCGTAACTCGGGATATTTCTCCCATATGTTAGATTCATAATTTTATTCACTTAGTTCAACATCGTATTCATTTCAATCATAACCTCATATCATGATTCCTGATCAATGAGGTATGTTTCTCATATCTGAGTTCAAATTATGCTACAACCATGATAGTTTGTTGAATCAATGTTCTTCCAACCGGCTATTTAACGTAGCCATCTTGTGTAACTATTTCATACACACAGATCATTCTTCTAGAGATTAACCATATTGGAATAAGTCCCCTGTCAGACTACCTGGTATTGGAAACGTACCTCCTCACAGGTTCGCCTTCGTCAGACTTACCTGATATTGGATCAGTACACCCTCACAGAATCATACTAGCCAAGCTACTGGTTTTGGAACATATACACTCGCACGGAGCTGTATACCCTCACAGGCTCACTCTGGCTAGACGATCTGATCTTGAATATGTAAAACCTCACAGGACTCTCTTCTTGGGAACAATTCCTCGATGGTTTATTTTATTAAGTAACTTTTAACGTTCTAATTACGCAAACTTAATTTCTCAATCATGGGGTCTATAGCCATAAATTTTGGGCATAAGCACTTAAGATTTTTATTTGACAAATCCAAAATTACTTTACAGAGCAAGGATACATATCTATCCAGATGACCGTACACAAGGTCATAAGCCACTTGTCTCAAGCATTCATTGGATCTTGTCTTTCGATAGCTTTTTACCCATCACAACTCTATCTATCAAGGTATTCTGATTCCTTGATACGATCATTATCCGTGAGTTGTTCGGCTATCACTGCATAAACACGACCTGCCACAGGTTTCTGCTCTATCCTCGGTAGTGGCAGTCGTTGTTATTGTATTTGTTGAGAGGGTCCTCCAGATCCCATATTTCTTTGTTGAAGATTTGAGGCCTTCTTAAGACATTCTCTTACACGATGTCCTGGTTTGCCGCAATACAGGCAACCTCCCGTATCGCGAGGATAAACCCCTCCGAGATGATCTGAGCTACACCTCGGGCATCGAAAATTAGGCTGTTGGTAGAGCTGATTGGCTTCTACCATCTGTAATGGCCGCTCGGCCGGTGGAGTAAAATTGTTCTCTCGAAAATCCCTCTTATAAAAAGCTGGTTGTGATTCCTGGCCACCGGGAAACGTACTCTTATTGTTCCGACCATCAACTATGGGCCTCTTTGCTATAATCACCTTAGATCACGCTCAATCCTCGCTAATCTTTGAAGATGCTGCCACAGCAGCTTGAAAAGTCGAGGGAATACTTGTTATCACACGAGATCGCAACCCTTCTTGCAATCCATTTATATATTTATCGGTCCTTTCTTGGTCAGTATCGAATAACGTGGAGCAATATCGTTCAAGGTTTTGAAATTTAGTGGTATAGTCCATCAGACTCATAACACCTTGCTCCAATTCCAGAAACTCCATCTTCTTCTTATTTCTGGAGTGTATCGGAAAGTAATTATCCAAGAAAGTTCTCCGAAAATCATCCCAAGGGATGACTTCAAGCTGAGAGAACTGGATTATCTTAGTGGTATCCCACCACTTTTGTGCATTGTCTTTCAGCCTATATGTGCCGAAGTTTGTCTTCTTCCCTTCCGGTACTCCCAGTACAAGGAAAGCGCGCTCTGTCTCCTCGATCCAGCTTTCTGCAAGCTCTGGATCGGCACTACCAACGAAAACAGGTGGGTCGAGTTTGAGGAACTTTTCAAAAGTCACTCCTCCCAGATTCTCATTGCGAGGTGGGGCTGGTGCTTGCCTTGATTCATGAATGGCAGACACAAGCCTGTTGAGTGTTTCCAGCAGGAAGCCCTGTGTATGGGACTCCTCACTCGGCATGGTTCTCCTCGTCCTAGGAGCCATTTTATCTATTCGCACAAATACACCCAAATCTGAGAAAGTATAAAATTTATACTTACAGTGCGATACCGCAAACACGACGGATCTTGAACCAGGTTTCTCAGACTCATGCTATGATACCATTTCTGTAACGCCTCGGATTTCCAAAACAAAGCTAAGTTAAAATTTTCATGGATTTCTTTTTTTTTTCTTTGCAGCGGAACTTAGAAAAGCTTTTAGCAGCGGAATAAGACGATAATGAGTCGTCGGTTTTAGAAAACTCCGAGCACGTTGCAGGTATGTGGCCAAGCAACTCATTGACCACCAAAGTGTTCCATTTTATCGAAAGCACATGTTTATTACAACACTACTGCTTAGAAAAGCAGTGAAGGTTCAATAAAAAGGAAGCAGTACAACTCTGTCTAGAGAAACCTTGGAACTTGATGCCGCCTTGCTCCGCATATCGCCACGCAGGTTCAACACCTGAAATCCCCATTAAACGGGGTCAGAACCACTGATGGTCTGGTAAGTAGGCAAACACCTATCTATTCAACTCAAGTAAATGCATAGACCACTCAGGGTCGCAGTTCGTAATACGACGCTCAAGCCTCCATGACTTAGCGTATATCGCACAAGCCTCATCAGGGCTATGAGTTGAACATCCACACAAGTCGTCATGACTTCGCATAAGCCTCTTCAGGGCTGTGAGTTAGAATAACCTCTCAAGTCTCTACGACTTAGCCTTGATTTCCTCAGAGTCACGAATGGATGTCTAGCTCAAGCCTTTATGCTTGGCACATCCGTATCCTACGAATCTAAGGACAGCTCTCCAAGCTTCACTTAGTCGTACGGATATCAATGGGGTTCTTTCCCAATCGGTCCAGTAGTATACCGACCATGACACCTTCACAAAGGTTATGCAGGACTGACTCAACAACGTCATCCACTCATACATTCAAAGTAGCGCTGTACCTAAGCTAATGCTTTGTTTCGATAATTGCACCTCCCCCTGGGCTTAGGGGACTCATATCTGGGCGACAACGCGACGATCTGGGGGTTGATTATTCTATGTATTTTAGATACCCTAGAGGCCTGTTGACCCCATCCCCCTAGTAGGACGGTACAGCATACCGGAAGAGATCCTTACTAGGTATCCGAATGCATTCTGCTACTGCAGTAGTTGGGTTCAATCCTTAGATATTTAAGGATAACCACGACCTCCATACCTCTGAGTGACGAAGGCCATCAATGAACTCTATCAGGTTCGGGTGAAATATATGTCACTCAAGGCTGCGCCATCACCGTCTTCCTCGGTGAGAAATTCTGAAAGGGGCCTGCCGGTCTTACAATTACTTGACGAACATTGCATGCCTATAGGGCAGCCTTTGAGAAGTATGTACCCGACCCCAATCAACCACACGGTTTTCACCGTGGAACAAAGGTTTTATTCATATGCATGCTTAACTCTGCTCTCGGCACTTCGGCCTTGACGAGCACTTCACCTCTTTCGGTGGAAACAACACACTCCGGCTCAGCGGCCCTTACGAGTCTGGTTGTCTGATAATTCTCAATGAGCATGCACATGACTCGATCTCTACGGATCGGCTACTCGGCATATTTTTACGCAACGAGCTCAGGACCTCGTCAAGGCGCTACCACTACTTTGACGCAACGGCTCTTACAAGTATGATGCCCTTGCAGGTGTCAGGGAGACGAGTCATTCTGACATCGTTCCAACAAAGGACATCATTGTGCCACTTAACTGGTTTTGGCAGCTCTTCTGCCAACCATTCTGTCAACACCTTCTCTGCTCTACCGGCAGTGGTGCGACGAACCTTTCTACATTGTAGAAGGCGTTCCATAACTGGGTAGCACTTCTGCTACGTTCTTTCTGAGCCATTCTTAGCTCCTTCAGGAATTTCAGCAGCACTTCCTCTCTTTTACGGAGAAAGCGTGCGTTTCTTTTATCCGTTTTAGCGGCATCTCCCCTCTTTGGTGGGAAATCGCTACGCTTAACTCGAGAAATGGATGCGCCCCGTTGTGCGTACTTTGCATCCATCAAGGTTGCAGGAACCTTGGGCCATAGCCAGGCCATACGTAATTGATTTAGTCTTTACGTAAAGAGCATTTTGCTAAAAGGCGAAGCCTTTCCAATAGGGGCTTCATTCGTCAAGCAGAATCTTGTACGAGGAGCGGTAAGGGAATCGCATGGGCGATTTTGGAGTTGATCTCCATTTGAACGCTCACTTACGCGCCATATATGTAATATAAGCAGAAGCTTGTGCTTTATACAGCGGCGGCGTAAAGGAAATGCATATACCATTGTTCAGGGTGTGTAACTGAACGAAATATTCTACATATATAACAAAGCGGAAGCCTTGGCATCGTTCGACGCAACGGCGTAAGTAAATACATAATCGGAAGTGCTTTAATCGGAAGTACAGAAAGCAGGGAGCCTTGGCATCATACGACGTGACGGCAAAGGTAAATTACATGGCCTGTGCGATATAAGACGCGTCGGCAGTATCAGCAGATATACACCTAGATCTGTATCCAACGATAGTTACGAGGCGAGCGAGTGAACACCGAAGTGTCCTAGAGGGCTCAACCAAGAACTAGGGTGAGATACTATTTTGAAGAACGCATATACTGCGTATTCGAACATATATATCCGACGATAGTTACGAGGCGAGCGCGTGAACACCGAAGTGTCCTAGAGGGCTCAACCAAGAACTAAAGCAAGATACTACTTCAGAAAGTATATGCTATATACAAACAATCAAATACTTGAGAGAGATGGTTTAATGAAGCGAACTTACTTCAATTTGAGGAAGAAACGACTCCGATTGCTTCAAACGCTTCGAACGAGGCTCGACTTCGAAAAAGGATCAACTTCGAACTTCGGACGAAAAAGGACTTGGACTTTGACTTTGAACCAAACCAGGTTCAAGTCAAGTCAACTGGGTTCAGACTTAGGTCAAGTAGGTTCAGACCTAGGTCAGGTGGGTTAGGACCAGGTCAGGCAGGCTCAGACCAGGTCAAGCAGGCTCAGGCTAAGTCAGGCAGGCTCAGACCAGGTCAGGTGGGCTCAGGTGGGCTAGGCTAGGTAGGGGAGGTTTGGAAAAGGAGGAGAGAGAGAGGGGTTGGCGATTTTCTAAAGGAGGGGGGGTCCTCTATTTATAGGTTCTGAAACTTGGGCCCCAAGTTTCAGAATCCCCTCTTTACCCCTTGGCTTTTCAGAAATCCCTTCCATGGAAGGTGCTGGAAGGAGCTGGAAGGCTCTGGAAGGTGCTGGAAGGTGCTGGAATATTCTAGAATCTTCTAGAATATTTTCTGAGAAATATTTCTGTGGGTCCCACCCATATTTCTGTGGGTCTTGCAAGAATTTCGGGTTTTCGGCGATTTTTTTCCGAAAAATTCTGAGTACGCCATTATCTTCGTATTGATGCAACTAAGAAAGTTGGCTCGCAGGAATCCTTTGATTTTATTCAGGTAGGAAGTTATGGCTTCCAGTGTGTTTGAGCATATATTCGTGAAGATACGAATATCCTAAGTATATTTGGATCGCAGGAATCAGTTTGATTCGCTTTACGATAAAAACACTATTTTTCACTAGAAAAATGCCTCAGGAATTTATTCAGAGTTATCCGAAAAATTGCGGGTCTTACAGACGATATTGGCTAACGAATCTGGATAGTCAATAGGTCGGATAAATCATGCTTTTAGTATATCTTCAAGTCCTTCTTTGACTTGTTGTTCTATTCTGGGATCCATTTTTCTCAGTTTTTGCTTAACTGGCTTTGCATCTGGCTTCAAGACGAGACGGTGTTCGACTAATTTTGGGTTTAAGCCCGACATATCTTCATATGTCCATGCAAACACTTCTTCGTGCTGCTTGAGAAAATTTGTAAGTCTTTTTTTCTCTTCCGGACTTAGACTGGTACCGATCTTGAGAATCTTGGGATATTCCTCTGAGCCGATATTGACATCTTTAGTAGGATCTTGTACTAGAGCAGATGGTTCATCTTGCTTCTGAACTGAGGCGAACTCTGGTAATTCCTGAAGGGACTGATCATATTCCGCACAATCATCTGACTGCTTTGCACTCTTATCATTTCTGATGCTTGCTTTGACTCTGTGAATTGTTGCCGACTTCTGAAAAGCCTTGGGATTGAGAACGAGCTTCTTGATTGTCCGAGAAGTCATTCTGAAATTTTGGATAAGAAATTTGGTTCAGATAAAATTGCTCACCGCAGGACAAGCAATCATTTGAAGAGAACTCATGCATAAAATGGCATTAACATTATAAAATGAAGAGATAGACGAAAAAAGGAATAAATGGCATCCAGATAGACAAATAAACTTGGAATTTTATTGATTGAATTGATCAATGACATTTGATAAAATGAGACATTTATTTTGAAAAGAATGGACAGAAATAACAAATGGTCTTCAATGTGCCCCTTTGACAAAAACAGTCTTCTTTGACGAGCTTCCTCCGGAGAATCCCGGTCCTGCTCTGTGGGGACGATGTTTCTGGATCACTGGCTCGATGCGGCCGTCCTCGTTCTTGTCGAGTCTCTTGAAGGGTTGATAACCATGCTTCAGGAGTAACTCAAATCCCGTTCTTGACTTCATGAATTGTGGAAACAATGGGTGATCCTTAATGGTGCTGTAGTCGATTCGGCTTCCAACCTTGAAGAATTGAGGACCTCTCCATCGGGTCATGGCTACGGTGTGCAGAGATAGTTCTGATGAGGCCTGGAGTATTTCTCGATTCTCTCCGAGATTGATCTCTTCACTTTCCCTGATGCTGGGAATATCCGCATTGAATGATGGCCGAGGAATCATGGGCTGTGGGAGCCTTTCTTCGGGGTCTTCTCCCAGTATTGTGGTAATCATTCCACCTTTTGACCACTTCACACATTGATGGAGGGTGGAAGGCACTGCATTTGCATTATGAATCCACGTCCTTCCGAGCAGCAAGTTGTAGGTGGGTGGCACATTGACCACATGGAAAAGGACGGAGTGCACCGAATAGTTGATGAATACTTCCAGAAATATCTTGCCTTTGGTTGTTTGACCATGGTTGTCAAATCCATAGATAGTGATGGGATCTGGAATATATTCTTCATCCTTGATCCCTAATGCCTTTGCGGTCATCTCGGGACATATGTTGAGGCTACTGCCTCCATCAACTAGCACGTGTGGTACTGTCATGCCCCTGACTCGAACGACAATGTACAAAGCATTATTATGAAAGGAATGAGGCTTTGGGAGGTCCTCATCCGAGAAGGTAATTGGTGTGTTGGTCATGGTCGAATTCACTATCTGTGTCATGTCTTCCGGAGTGGTACTGGGCTTAACTTTGATTTTCCTGAGTAAATCTTTCAGTACTCGCTGGTGCTTGCTAGAATTTTTGGCCAAATCAAAGATGGAGACATTGGATAGAGCGGTCAGAGGCTTCTGACTTGAACTTTCTGGCCTAGGTTTGATGATTTGCTTGAGGAAGTCAGGAGTTCCCTTTGACTTGGGGGCTGACTTTACAGGTGCTTCCGAAACTTTCATTTTGCCGAATGCTGAAATTAGGTCCATCTTTTTAGAAGCTAGAGCGGCCTGTCGTAGTACTGACACCTGATGCTGAACCTGGAGATCTTGTGCAGAACACGACTTGATGTGCTCATGCGGTAAGAATGGTTGTGCCGACACTACTGCTGTGGTGTGTGGAGGAAAGGGTTGATTGAGAATATCCATTTTCTCTTCTTCTTCTCCTTCCACTAGAAGATTTTTTTCAATAAGATCTTGTACGATGTTTTTGAGAACAAAGCAGTTCTCAGTGTTGTGCCCCACTGTCCTGTGGAATTTGCAGAACTGATCTTTCCATTTCCCCATGGGCACAGGGGGATCAGCCAATCTGGGCAACTTAACCATTTCTTTTGATAGCATATACTCGAGCACATCCTCGAGTGTTTGGTCAAGAGGAGTAAACTTTCTGTCGTAACTCCATCCTTCATGCTTAGCTTTCTCGCGCAGTTTTGGCCCTTGATCCTGCTAAGGAGGCTTGCTTTACTGAGGAGCAGGCTTTCCTTTCTGGTCTTTGTTGTTTGAACTGCCTGAGCCGTAGCAGTAATCTTTCTTTTGCCCTTTGTACTGATTCCGACTGTTGTTGTTGTTGTTGTTTGCAGAATAGGTGAAGTGAGCTTTCTTCTTCTGCTCACCTTGGGAGTTGTTTTTGGAAAAAGTGAAGCCTTCATAGACTCCATTTTCCACACTCAGTCAACTCAATAAAGGTCCTGGATGGCGCTGTGGAGATCAATCCTCTTAACGGCTGCGAAAAATTGTTGAGGATCAGAGACAGTGCATGCCTTTCCGAGATAGGATCTCTCATCTTATTATAGGCTGATCTCCATCTGTGAATGAAGTCCCGTGCTTTTTCATTCTCATTCTGCCTTAAATTGCAGAGATGACTTAATGTAGGAAGCGCCTCTGTGTTGAACAAGAAGCGTTCAATGAATAGATTCACAACTTTGTCGAAATCCTTGAGCTCGATGGGGTTGATATGCTCAGCATACCACTTAGCTGCAACTCCTTCCAAGCTGCGGGGGAAGCATAGAAACAATGCTCGGTTATCCCCTTTTGAACCTCGAGCATTCAACAAAGAAAGTGGCGAGATGCGCTTTTGGGTCGCCAGAACCATCGAACTTGATAAATTTACGGGGAAGATTTTCCAGATCATCATCCCCTTCTAAGCCGTCGTAGAAGTCTTCGCTGGTGAAGACTTTCCTGCCCTTGTCGCGGGCTTGGAGATCCTTAACAACTCGAGCTATTTCCCTGAATTGCGCTTGCAAAGGTTCTTTTTTATCTCGGCTCTTTGATTTGTGGATTTTACTTTGGCCACGTTTCTGAAATGCCGGAGGCACTTCATATTCTTCATATGTATCTTCAATGGAGTCTGATTCATCTGAGATTTCCTCTGGCTGGATCTGCCTTTTGGAAGCCTTCTTACCCCTGTGACCATGAAACTTTTCTCTAAATGGATTCCTTTCTGAGCTGGTCCCGGGCTGCTCATTCATCATTTTATTCATCATCTTGCGAAACATGGCATACATTTGAGGGTCTATGCTATCGTCTTCTTGTTGCTGCTCTTGACTCTTCTCGGATCCGGGGGAACCCATTTCTTCTTCCGAGGCTGACGAGTACTGGGATGTCGTTGTTCTTTTGCCTGATCTTGTCCGAACCATCAAATGTTATGGATGCTCTCTGCAGAGCAAAGACCTAATTTGATTATGAAGGAATTGGCTTTTGGAAGAAATATTTGCTAGAAATATGGCAGACAATTTGAAAAAGATATCCCATTACTAGGGACTGAGTCGTCGTGGGAATCACGACAATTGTGTTGTCATTCTTAGAAAGAGAAATAAACAACGAAAATGCGCCTTGTTACCTAGGCGAGGTCGTCAAACCACAATAAAAAGAGAGAGAATTTTATTGAAATGAGAAAAATAAGATTTTATTGATCTTGACAAAGAGGTGAAGGACAAACAATTTGCCACCATTCACGATAATCAGCAGACACTCTAGGACCAGGAAAGATTTTAAGAGAGACAAAGGAATCCCAGCTGTAGCGGGCAGAATGATATGCCCCAGACCATTGCGCAGAGGTGAGATCGAACTCTGCCATAGCTCCTGATAACAGTCGGGCTTCAACGTACTGCTGCCTTTGAGAGAACTGCCGAACACATCTCTCTGGTTGGTAATAAGTGCAGAAGAAAGGTCCCAACAACTTGAACCGCTTGCCATAAGCGTACGTATATCTGGGAGGAGACAACTGCCGATCAAAATAGTTCCAGACAATGTCATCTTCTTGAATGTTGTTGATCATGGATCGGTACTGCGCCACTGGAAGGAGTTCTTGTCCATTGTATATGAAAGAGCTTGCTCGGGCTGGAACATGCTGGAAGAACAAGGATTGAAGTGCGTAGATGCAACCTTCAACTAAGATGGATTCCCCGAGTGAGAAACAGGTCAGACCACGATATAGGAAGGCGAGCGCTGCCATGGCTATGGAAAGACGGTTGGTTTGCCGACTTCCCCATCTTCTCATAAGCTGAATTATTCTGATGTCCATGTAGTTTTGTCCATCTGGGAAGAGGGATAATCCTACAGTGCACAACACCATTGCATTCTGAATCCTTTCTTTAGCTGTCCTGGATAGCGAACTGACTTCAACGAATGTCCCGTACTGGCGATACAACTCAAGCAGGTCAACATATTCATTTCCCTCCGACTGGATCAAGGGCCAGGATCGGCGGCCTATCATACGAGCTAAGGAGTCTCGGGGGTCCAAACCCTTGACATTGATCAGGAATTGATGTTCTAATGGATCGCTTGGCTAACCGGCTGGTTCTGGTAACCCCATGATTTCTGAAAATTCATCCATTAAAACGGTCATCTCTCCCCATGGGAACCAGAATGTACATGTCCGAGGATTCCATCGCTCCGCCATTGCATGGATCAAGTTGCCGTTGATGGTCTGCTTCCCAATGAAAGTGCACTAGGATCGAGGCAACGAGCACTAGAGGGGGGGTGAATAGTGCTTTTAAAACTTTTCTGTGGAATATTGAATGATTTTGCAAATCTCAAAGCAAACACACAAAGAACACAAGATTTTATCCTGGTTCGGTCAAACCCGACCTACATCCAGTCCCCAAGCAAAACCCGCTTGAGATTTTTCACTATCAACCTTGTAAACTACAAGATCACACAGACCATAACCGGTCCCACTTTCAGTAACAACCTAACTGAAAGCAAACAACTCCTTTACACCAAGGAGTCCTTTTTACAGAAAAGAAATAAGAACTTACAATACAACCTATGAGCCTTCCTTTTGAATGCAAATGAGATGCAATTGGCTTTTGAGGTTGTTGAAACACTCTACTCACGAATTCACTATCTCTCAAAGTGATTTGAGTGAAAAACTGAAGTGAAAATATCACGTGAGTGAGAAAACAAATACTTGAATGAATAGGAGTGAAAAGCAAGATTCAAATCGATTGAATTGATTGTTTTTTTGTGTAAAATGCACTCATATTTATAGTTAAAAGATTCCATACGTTGAGAGTATGAAAGGGTGTCAAAATGATCCATTTTGAACGATCAAAATGTTTGAAAAATGAAAAGACACGCCTTTTTTGAAGTTTCAGGAAAATGGCAAAATTAGTCAACTGAAACATCAGTTAGTTGACTAATAGTTAGTTATTAGTAGACTGACAGTTATCGTCGGTCGACTGATCTGTTAATCAAGCCGTTTCAAAATCTGAACTTTTGAAACTTAGTCGACTTAAGAAAAGTTAGTCGACTGATAATATCATCAGTAGACTAAAAAACCTTTTAGTCGACTGTTGCTAAAAACTTCTGAAAAACAAATATTCTATTCGGTCGACTGATAAAAAAGCATTAGTCGACTGCTGCTAAATTTTCAGAAAACACATGTTCTGTTCAGTCGACTGATAAAACCATTAGTCGATTGCTGCTAATTTTCCAGAAAACAGACATTCTGTTGAGTCGACTGATAAAACCTTCGGTCGACTAATTTGACAAGAATGACTTTTTAGAAAATATGGCGCGAAAGGATTAGTCGACTGATAAGTCTATTGGTCGACTAATAAACATGAAAATTTAAGAAAAGAGTTTTCTAAAAAGATTTTCAAAAGAGTTTCTTTTAGAAAAGTTTTTCTAAAGACTTTTAAGGTGAAATGCAACTTAATTATGCACTCTAAGTAAGGCTCTTACAAGAATCTAAGACTTTTAATGAATTAAACATTTGCACACTAGTCTTCAAGGATTCTTCACTGAATTCTTCAATTTCTTCATAGCCTTAGCTAAAATGCAGTTGATTTTACTTGCTCATCATCAAAACCTTGTACTTGAAGTATCATGTATGGCTTCATTGTCGTAACAATCTTCCCCTTTTTGATGATGACAAACTTAATCAAAGATGAAGCATTTAGATGCATAGATGGAGATTTTACTCCCCCTATCAATATGCTGCAAAACATTAAAAGTTAGCACATTTAAAGCACATATATCACATATTGATTGGTTTGCATTTTCATTCATCATGTATTCATGTATTTAGAAATACATTCATTCAAAGCTTTCTTTTTCTCTCAATTTTGCATTTCTCATGCAAGATCTCTTGTAATGTAATTGCTATCATCTTTTTCTCAAGATCTCCTTGCAATTTCAAAGTAATGCTATCTTTATCTTTTTCTCCCCCTTTGTCAGAATAAAAAAAGAGTAAGGGCAAAAATAGCATAAGCAGAAATAGAGATAAGTTTAAAATATTACAACCCATAAAGTATGTTTTTCAAAGATCAGAAAAGAGAGTTTAGCAAATCCTTAATGGCAGTTACATCCTTCTGAATTGAAGCAAGTTGTTGAGTCAGTTGTTGAGTATAGTTGTTGAAGATGTGACTCATTCTAAAAACATCATCAGTCGACTAGAGATATATCGGTCGACTAATATAGTGCGATACATTCCAAAATTTAAAACACCAGTCGACTAGAATTTTATCGGTCGACTAATATAGTGCAATTTTGAGATTTTGTTCAAAAATCAGCATTTTTATAGATCCAAAAACGAGCAAATACCTAGTTCTCTCCTAATTCTCATAAAATCTTCATTTTTAAGAGGTTTAGTGAAGATATCGGCATGTTGTTCTTTAGTGGAAATAAAATTTAACGAAATATCTCCTTTTAACACATGATCTCTTAAAAAATAATGTCTAACTTCAATATGCTTAGTTCTTGAGTGCTGAATAGGATTTTTTGAAAGATTTATAGCACTAGTGTTATCACAATAAATAGTTGTTGTGGAGTAATTCAAACCAAAATCTTTTAAGGTCTGTTTCATCCAAAGTACTTGTGAACATGCTAAACTAGCCGCTATATATTTAGCTTCAGTTGTTGAGAGTGATACTGAATTTTGCTTTTTACTAAACCAAGAGACTAAGGAATTTCTCAAGAAATGACAAGTTCCACTAGTACTCTTGCGATCAGATTTACTTCCTGCAAAATCTGCATCACTATATGAAACTAAATCAAAGGAAGATGATTTTGGGTAAAACAAACCGAAATCTGAAGTATCTTTCAAATAACGAAGAATTTGTTTTACTGCAGTTAAGTGAGATTCCTTTGGATTAGCTTGAAATCTTGCACACATACAAACACTAAACATAATATCAGGTCGACTAGCAGTTAAGTATAATAGAGATCCGATCATACCTCTGTAGAGCTTAGTATCTACACTTTTACCATTTTCATCTTTATCAAGAGAAGTAGTTGTACTCATAGGATTCCTTCTTGATTTCGATGAGTCCATCCCAAATCTCTTGAGAAGTTCTTTTGTATACTTACCCTGATTGATGAAGATTCCTTCTTCAGTTTGCTTTATTTGAAGTCAAAGGAAGTAGTTTAATTCGCCCATCAAGCTCATTTCAAACTCTTCCTGCATAGCCTTAGCAAATTCTTTACAAAGAGAATCATTAGTAGAACCAAATATTATGTCATCAACGTAAATTTGCACAATAAGAATATCTGAATTAAAATGTTTAATAAATAAAGTGGAGTCTACCCGACCAATGGAAAAACCAGATTGTTCTAAAAAATTTCGTAGTCTTTCATACCACGCTCTTGGTGCTTGTTTGAGTCCATACAAAGCTCTTTTCAATTTGAAGACCTTTTCTGGATATTTCTCATTTTTAAAGCCTGGAGGTTGCTCTACATAAACTTCTTCATTGATGTGTCCATTTAAAAATGCACTCTTAACATCAATTTGATATAACTTGAAGTTCATGTAACTAGCAAAAGCAAGCATCATACGAATTGACTCTAATCGAGCCACTGGTGCATAGGTTTCATTAAAATCTATGCCTTCTTCTTGATTATAGCCTTGTGCCACAAGCCTTGCTTTGTTACGAATGACTTCACCATTTTCATCTAGCTTATTTCGGAAGACCCATCTTGTTCCAATCACTGGATGATCCTTTGGTCTATCAACTAGATCCCAAACATCATTCCTAGTAAATTGGTTAAGTTCTTCAGACATGGCTAAAAGCCAAAATTCATCATCACATGCCTCATTGATATTCTTTGGTTCTAATTTAGATATGAAAGCAACATTTGCAATATATTTTTCTAACTGCCTTCTAGTTTGGACACCACTCTTTATTTCACCAATAACTTGTTCATGTGGATGATTAGGAACTTCTTTCCAAACCGGTTGAAGAGAAATATTTTCTTGAGAAGTACTCTCTATCAAGGGTTCTTCTTTAAGTGTTGCTTCTTCTTCTTCGCTTAGAGGAATAACCTGCTCATAATTCTCATCAAATGCAACATGTAAAGATTCTTCAATACAAGATGTTCTTTTATTGAAAATACGATATGCTTTACTTCTAGAAGAATATCCAAGAAATATTGATTCATCTGATTTTGAATCAAACTTATCAAGATTATCTTTGGTATTTAACAAGAAACATTTACTACCAAAAATTTTGAAATATGAGATCTTGGGTATAGGATCATAATACAATTCAAAACATGTTTTATGTAAAATTGGTCGAATAAGAACACGATTTAAGACATAACAAGCTGTATTAATTGCTTCAGCCCAAAAATATTTTGGTAAATTTTTATCTTGAAGCATGGTTCTAGCACATTCTTGCAAAGTTCTATTCTTTCTTTCAACAACTCCATTTTGTGGATCCGCTCTAGGAAAAGCAAAGTTGTGAGATATACCATGTAAATCACAAAACTTTAGAAAAGATTCATTTTCAAATTCACCACCATGATCACTACGAATTTTAATAATAGCTATAGATTTTTCATTTGTAATTCTTCTACAAAGTTTAGAAAATTCTGAAAAAGCATCATTTTTGCTTTTTAGAAAAATCACCCATGTAAATCGAGAATAATCATCTACTATAACAAAAGCATACTTGCTACCATTCAAACTTTGAATTCTAGATGGTCCAAATAGATCTAAATGTAAAAGTTCAAGAGGACGTTTTGTTGAAACTATATCTTTTGTTTTAAAAGAACTCTTGATTTGTTTACCCCTTTGACAAGCATCACATAAGTGATCCTTTTTATATGGTATTCTAGGTAGGCCTCTTACAAGATCATTCTTGGATAATTTTGAAATACTTTTAAAATTAACATGTCCAAGTCTCTTGTGCCATAACCATTGAATTTCATTTCAAACAATAAGACATTTTTCATTAAAAGAGGGTAATTCATCTAGATATAGTTCATACACATTGTTTCTTCTTTTACCTTTAAAAATGATCTTTTTAGATTTAAAATCAGAAATTAAGCATAAATCATTTTCAAAAGAAACATGAAAACCTTTATCACATAATTGACTAATAGATATTAAATTATGCTTTAAACCATCCACTAAAAGAACATTTTCTATCAAGGGAAATTTTGGATTACCAATATTACCAATACCTATCACTTTTCCCTTGTTATTGTCACCAAAGGTGACGGTTCCTCCATCCTTATTTTGGAGGGTGGAAAATAACTCCGGCCTTCCAGTCATATGTTTGGAACAGCCGCTGTCCAATATCCATTTGCTCCTTATATTGTGTACCTATAACAGAATCAGAAAACAGAGCATTTGACCCCTTTCTATTTTCGGGTCCATGAGAGTTAGTCTTAGGAACCCATATCCATTTGGATTTTGGTTTCCTTTGATAATAAGTATTCTTTCTATAAAAGGATTTAGAATAAACATGTCTAGAACAATCATATCTAGATGCATTTCTATTAGAACTAGAAAGTTTAGTTCTATGAACAAAAGATTGAGAATAATGTCTTTGATTTTTTACCACAAGGTTTGGTCTATTTTGAGTATCAAAGAAGCTATATCCCAATCCGGTTTTATTTACTGAGCATCTTTGAGAACCAAGAAGTTTTTCTAGATTCTCTTGACCATTTGTAAATTTGGTCACTATAGAAAGAAGATCATTTGACTTTTCTTTAAGACTAAATATTTCTTTTTGTAAGAGATTGGTTCTAACTCTAATTTCTTTTATCTCAATTGCCTGGCAAGAATTTTCCTTCTTGAGATCTTCTATTTCTTGAAGTAACACTTTATTTTGAGAGTCAAGAGTTAAATTTTCAGTTTTTAACTCTTTATTTTTAGAACTAAGACTCTTAAATTTAGCATACAAATCATTAAATGCTTCAAATAACTCATCATAGTCAAATTGACTTACCGATTCTTCTTGTGCTACAAAACACATGTTGGCAACTTCTTCATTTGATTCTTCATCGGAAGAGGAGTCACTATCATCCCAACAGGCTTGAAATGCCTTTTTCTTCTTGAATTGATCCTTGGGCTTGAATTTGAGAAGAGGACAATCTTTCTTGATATATCCTGCATTTTTGCAGTTAAAGCACTTTACTTCATTGGGAATGGAAGAATCTGCTTTCTTTGCCTTTCTTTGAAATTTTCCCTTTTTGATGAATCTTCTGAATTGCCTTGTGATGAGGGCAATATCTTCATCTTCATCTTCTTCAGAATCTTCTGAGTCAGAAGTAGCCTTAAGAGCAAGAGACTTCTTTTTAGGCTCTTCTTCTTGTCTGTCTTGAAGTTGGACCTCATATGCCATTAGGTTACCAACTAAGTCTTCAAGAGTAAGAGTATTGAGATCATTTGCTTCTTCAATAGCAGTGGTTTTTCTCTCCCATTCAGGAGTTAAACACCTTAGAATTCGTGGAGATACAAGTCAAAAATTGCGCAAATTTACAATAAAAAAGAATTGAGGGAGATCTATGATGAATTAACCTCCAAAAATTTTAGGGCAAGTTTATAATACGTATATTTGGGTTGTCCCCAAATTTGGGGTCCGAACAATGGAAAAACCCCGTTAATGCATGTGATTTATGAGAGATCGCTTGGTGACTTAGCGAGGGCCCGAACGAGACCCATTTCGTTCGTAGAGAAGATCTTTCTCTTGATTGATCTTTGAAATGCTATTTACATTAAAAATATATAATAAAAATAAATATACATGATAGAGAATATTTAAAATTCATTTAATAATAATATCGGTAAAAAGATTAAATTCTCTTTGTTGGTCAAGGGTCGACCAAGGCTATGGTCATCCACTTAGGTTGGCCATGGGACGACCTTGGCCATGAGACCAGCTGGTCACGTTGACCAGCTGGAAGGATGGCAGTCTCGTAAGAGACTAAAAACGAATTTCAAGGGAGGGCCACAATTGGCCCTACCCAAATCAAAAAAAAAGAAAGAAGGGAATGTAAATGGCGTGAAGGAGGAGGGGTCGACCTCTTCCTCCTTGGGAGATGTGTGGCCTTGAAAGGAGTCTCTTTGTAAGACCCATGATGATGCATGAAATGCACATCATGTAAACAAGTCTTTCATGCATTTTGTATCAACTTTAAGGTTTTAAACCCATGTTTAGATGTGTTTTGATAGTAAGGGGCTATGGTTCGAATTTCAGAAAAATCGGAGTTAAAATGAGAGAGTTATGGCTATTTCAGTGTTTGGGCACGGATTTCAAGATGGATCGGATCCATATCCGACCCAATTAGGTTAATTGGACCTTGGATCAACTCTTTAAAAGTCCAAAACCCAACCCACACGCCTATCCAGATTCATTTCAAAAAGTTTTTCTGAAAACCCCCCAGAAAGAGGCGCCTAGAAAATATATTTTTTATAACATTGTTTTTGCAAATTCCAAAAAGTATAAATATACTTTTTAGAGAAGCCCTAGGCGTCTTTGGCTGTGTTTGGACGCCCCCTACAGTGACTCTACAGCAGCAGCTCCTTCCTCTCCATCTTCCCCACGTGTTGGCCATTGAAGACCGATCTATGTTTGATTATCAAGCATATTTTCAAGCTTTCTTTGGTTTCTTTTCATTTCTTTCTTATTCCTTGCTGTCTTTTCACCATTTTTCTGTATTTTTGCAGGGGTAGCAGAGGTGGAGACCATTAACCTTGGTGGAAGGTGGAGACCATTAACCTTGGGCGGGAGTGCGCAACACACCACCAAGGTGAGCCGGCCCTACCTCCATCCGGCTTTCTACACCCTCCGATCGCGAATCGTCTCACATTCCATCGTCGGTGGATCTCCAACGTGTAGCAGCTGCAAAAGGTACCAATTTTGGTGAAGTACAGCATTCTCGAACTGTATAGGACGTCCATCTCCAGTCACGGTCCGCTCTTCTTCATCCCCTCGGTCGTCGGATCTTCCAAAGAGGTAGGTCTTCTTCTTCCTTCTCTTCTAGATAAAATCGATTTGTGTGTGGATTTTGTTGTGTTATTTTCTGTGTGTTTCTTAGTTTTTTTTTTTTTGTTTCAACCTTAGAGTAGTATTCGTGCATAGACCAGCACGTTAGATTAGGTTTATGTGTTTGGTTGATTCGTTGGAATCGAGTTTTTATTGATTTTTCATCTTTTTTATAAAAATCGTCTAGAT